>NC_056733.1:1223999517-1224164517 GCF_019279795.1 Protopterus annectens
GCACTCTATGTTCATTTATACTTTGTGAGAGCTGCCTTGTAGATTTAACTATGTAAAAGGTCTCCCACAAACAAATATGCTGTTTAAAATAATTGTGTCACAGGTGTATTTATATTTTTCCTTTACTTCTAAATGTATGTGGTTGAATAATGAATGTACTGTGACCAGCTTCTATATATCTGCACATTTTGGATCCACTTTGTGAATATGATCTATATGACCTGTGAAGATATGTAAAGTCTAGCTAGATAGAATTTTGTAAATATGAATATAATCAACAGGCTTGTCCTCTTAAATGTAAGAAAACTGTGTTAAATGTGAACTTCAAAAATGTAACCACAGTGTACTCTGCTGGAAAAAAGCTGATAAGTCAAACATTGTATGACTGTTTGATCTCAAAGCTAGGAGACATAATGCCTAGACTGAGGAATTATTTCTATTGTTTTGAGACCAGAGTTAGTTGCTAGATTTTACATATATAATATATTTTATTGCTGTAGTTTCCTGGCCAGGTGCAAGATCAAATAAATGTTAAAACTCTGAGTTTCTGTTAGCCTGGGAACCAGAGAAGAATGATGTAATGTAAAATAAGTCAGCAGTGATGTATTACCAATTTAGGAGCTCTCAGAGAGAAACAGAGAAGCATTTTGCATTTGTCTTCAGAAATTACCATTCACTAGTACTCTGCCTTTGCTTTTTATGTAAGTTTATTTAAAACTGTAATTGGTCTTAGAGTTAGATAGGAATTTACTCAGATTTAGTCGAGCTGTTTTCTATATTTATGTCAAATTATTCTGCAGTATTATTTTAATCATTTTCCTGTGATTTCTGGACTCTTGACTAGCACTGTGGTGAATTGAGAAGCTGTGTCTTGTGTTTTTATTATTATTAAATATTTTTAATCCTTTCAACTGTGGCTTTTTTGTGTAGATATAATTTAAGCTCTAGAGTACATTGCATGTATATAGTGATACTGTACAAAGCCACTCCAAATAAGCCTTGTTGTTCATCACACTTACTAATTGGATAATAATATTGCACAGTATAAATTGCACACCCTTTGCTAATGGTCTTTTTAGCAGCTGATAAGAGTAACTGGTGGCAGTGATTACTACCTTATAGCCTGGCAGGAGAAGGAATAGCTGGGGAACCTGTGCCAGGCTTCCCCAGGAGTGTCTGTGTGTTTGTATATAAACCAAATTTCAAAGTGTGTGTGTATGTGTCAGCTACTTGAGCAGGGACATAAAGCACTGGTTGGACAGAGAGGGCACTGGAGGTTTTAGCTTGACTGCTTGGCTAATATCTGTACCCTATAGCTGTGCCAGTGGGGAGTCTTATTGGGGATCTGGAGAGGAAGGGAGAAACCAGCCCCAGACTGACTGTGATCTCTGTGTGCTCTTAAGGGAAATTGTACTTTACTGTGTGTGTACTTGATATCCCTCCCAATGTGGATGCCCCTCACTGGTGTTAGTGGTGATGATTGAGTCTCCTTGATTACTGGGCCAAGGCATGGGCATCACATATTAATTAGTTGGCAGTGGTGGGATATCCACACCACATATTCATTGGTTGACAATTGGCTTGTAGTGGTGCAGATAATGAATTCCTGTAGCTTGTGTACAGTGAGCACTGAAGGTGCTTTTGTACTGTAAATCAGCCTTGCAGTGAATATTCAGAGTTCAGGTCACAGCTGTTTTATTTCTTTTGTTAGCTTAGTTAGTCAGGGAGAGCAGGCAAGCATGTCAGCAGAGGAGTGTGGCAAGCTGACAAGGAACCATTTGGCTGAAATGTGCCAGGCTAAGGGACTGGTGCATGGAAACCTAAGGCAGACATGATTGTAGGTTTGGTCACAGCTGCATCAGAAAACAGCAATCAAGAGGACGATCAGACTTGCCGTGGAGATGTACAACACCAGAGAATGGACAACTCAACCTTTCTACAGAGGACTTAAAAATCCATCTGGAGCTAAAGATACTTGAGTTGGTGGCCAGCCATCTGAAAACAGAAGCAGCAGAGATCTGAGATGTCTACAGCTTGAGGAAAATGAGAAACTGCTACACCTGGAAGCTGAGGAAAAGAAGAGGCAGAGACAGCATGAAAAGGAGATGCTGACTCTTCACCAGAGTCATGGAGGTAATGGGGAAGGGAGTAACTGGACCCCAGAAGCATAAAACATCAATACATTTCTTCCAGAGTTTACAGAGGGGGATCATTTTAAAGTTTCATTTATATGTTTGAGAGGGTATGTAAACAGTATGATGTTGGCCAAAGGCTCTGGGTATGGTTCCTGACCCCCTTACTCCATGGCAAAGCTGTAACTGTGTTGTCTAAACTTTCTGATTGCAAATGTTTTGATTGTAGGTTTGGTCACAGCTGCATCAGAAAACAGCAATCAGGAGGACGATCAGACTTGCCGTGGAGATGTACAACACCAGAGAATGGACAACTCAACCTTTCTACAGAGGACTTAAAAATCCATCTGGAGCTAAAGATACTTGAGTTGGAGGCCAGCCATCTGGAAACAGAAGCAGCAGAGAGACTGAGATGTCTACAGCTTGAGGAAAATAAGAAACTGCTACACCTGGAAGCTGAGGAAAAGAAGAGGCAGAGACAGCATGAAAAGGATATGCTGACTCTTCACCAGAGTCATGGAGGTAATAGGGAAGGGAGTAACTGGACCACAGAAGCATAAAACATCAATAAATTTCTTCCAGAGTTTACAGAGGGGGATCATTTTAAAGTTTCATTTATATGTTTGAGAGGGTATGTAAACAGTATGATGTTGGCCAAAGGCTCTGGGTATGGTTCCTGACCCCCTTACTCCATGGCAAAGCTGTAACTGTGTTGTCTAAACTTTCTGATTGCAAATGTTTTGATTATACTGCTGTTACGAATTGTTTGTTAGAATTTTTAAGCTAACACCTGAAACTTATAGGAAAACGTTTTGTGAGCATAGATGCAAGGCAGATGAAAGTGTGTGTGAATATGTTGCTGAACTGAGCACTTATTTTCATAGGTGGGTGAGTGGATATCAGGTCACCACTTTTGAAGGGCTGGCAGACCCTTTGGTGAGGGAAGAAGCCCTTAGCACTTTGCCTGAGGATGTGAGGATCTGGTTAGCTGATAGACAATGTGCTAGTTCAGGTGATTTGGGGAAGAAGGGAGACCTAGACCTAGCAAGCAGGGCATCACTGCACAGGAAAGGGACACCCAGTGCTGCTCTTGGGTATAAAGTAGCCCATGGTGGGCATCCCAGATGCCCATAACAGAATCTTCAGTAGCAGGGAAGCCACTAGTCCAGGTACACGTCCAGGACCTAGGGTTATATGTTTTGAATGCAACCAGTGGGGCCATATGGCATATAGATGTCAACGACGGCAAGGTGGGGAACAAAAGGTGAGAGAGCCAGTAAGTGGGAAAGACAAACTGCCAACAATAGGTTGTCTTGAGACAACAGGGGTACCAAACTACCATCCTACAGATGTCCTGATAGGGAAGGATTTTGATGAGGCAGTACTATGTATTAATGCAGTTACACGCAGTCAGGCTTCAAGACAATTATGTGGGTCTGGTAGACTGGGGGAAGACCCAGTCAGACCACATACTTGCAGCTAGGACTAGTGATGTGGTTACTTCAAGGAGGGAGCTACTCTGTAGCAGTGAGACTGAAGGTGAGCCACAGCTGCTTGTGGGCACTGATGTTCCCTTGGACAGAGCAACTGCAAAGGTAGAGGTGAGTAGTAGTACCCAGGCTGACAGTGAGGCACCACTGTCAGAAGATGCCAGACTTCCTGTGGAAAGGGAGCTGGGAAGGATTTACAGAGACAGAGGTGAGACAGGCTCAGCTCTCAGACCCTACATTGCAAGGCCTGAGGCAGGTAGCTAGTGAGGCACCTGATTCTCAAGGGAAGGGGGAATCTGTATACTGGGACAAAGGGTTACTGTATAGAGAGTGGACTACTAAGGGAGGGCTAGAAGGTGAGAGAATACAGCAGTTGATAGTGCCTAGAGCCTACCATCTGGTGCTTCTTGCCATAGTCTATGATATTCCCTTTGCAGGTCATATGGGCATAAAATGTACAAAGAGACGTATTATGCAGAACTTCTATTAGCCTGGAATTTCCAGAGATGCAACAGGGTATTGCAGGACCTGTGAGCAGTGCCAAAAGGTAAACAAGCCAGGAGATAAGGTGAGAGCTCCTTTTATGCCTTTGCCTGTGATTGAGGAGCTATTTCAGAGGGTAGCTATGGATATTGTGGGACCTCTGAGTACCCCACGTTTCACAGGGAAAAAGTATATCCTAGTAGTAGTAGATTATGCTATAAGATACCCTGAGGCAGTGGCTTTGTCTTCCATTGAGGCATAAAATGTGGCACATGCTTTGTTAGAGATTTCCAACAGGGTATGTTTTTCAAAAGAAATACTGACTGACAGAGGTGCCAGTTTTATGTCAGACCTGCTGGCTTGTCTGTGGAAGTACTGTGGGGTGAAGCACCTGAAGACTACCCCCTACCATTCTCAGACTAATGGTCTTGTTTAGAGGTTAAACTCTACAGTCAAGTCCATGCTACAGGCATTTGCAGATCAGCTTAAGCGGGATTGCGACAAATATTTGCCCCATCTGTTGTTTGCTTGCAGAGAGGTTCCCCGGGAATCCACAATTTTTTCACCCTTTGAGTTGCTGAATGGGCATAGAGTGAGGGGACCTCTAGATTTAATTCACAGTGGATGGGAAGGTGAGTGTGAATCACACAAGGAGTCTGTGGTGGCATATGTCCTAAACCTCAAGATAAGGCTCAGGGAACTCATAGGCTTGGCCCAGGAAAACCTGGCAGAAGCCCAACAGCGAAAAAGGACTGGTATGACAAGAATGCTCGAGTTAGAGAGCATGCTGTAGAGCAGCAGGTAATGGTTCTCATTTCTGTCAGACACAACAAGCTGCAGGCAGCCTGGGAGGGACCCTACAAGGTGGTATGCAAGGTAAGTAATGTTAACTACCTGGTAGAACTACTAAGCAGGAGGCAGGAGCACAAATTGTACCATGTTAACATGATGAAACCATATCATGATAGGGAGGCTCTTGTGCTGAGTATTTGCAGTGGATTGCAGGAGGAGTCTGAGGGAGATCTGGTGACTGATCTCCTCAGTGAGGCTCGGACTGACACCTCATTGGAAGGGGTAGCAATGTCCCAGCAGCTATCTCCTACCCAGGTTTGAGAAATCCGAGCAGTTCTACAAGAGTTTGGAGACATGTTCACTGGGATACCAGGGTGCACCCACCTGGTGCAGCACAAGGTGGACACAGGACCCCAAACACCTATTAGACAGGCCCCTTATAAGGTACCTGAGAGAATCAAACAGACTCTGAGGGACGAGATACAGGAGATGTTGGAACTATGGGTAATTCAAGAGTCTAACAGTCCCTAGGCCTCACCAGTGGTTCTGGTGCCAAAGAAGGATGGCAGCACCAGGTTCTGTGTGGACTACAGGAAATTAAATAGTCACACAGAGGCAGATGCTTACCCCATGCCTAGGGCAGATGAGGCCCTAGAGCAGCTGGGTGGAGCTAAGTACCTTACAACCATTGATCTTACCAAGGGATACTGGCAGGTGCCCTTGACTCCCAGTGCTAGAGAGAGGTCAGCCTTTGTGACTCCTTTTGGCTTTTATGAGTTCACAAAGATGCCATTTGTGATGAAAAATGCCCCAGTGACTTTCCAGAGGCTGTTGGATCATATCCTAGTAGGAACAGCAGGGTTTGCCCTTGCTTACCTAGATGATATTGCCATCTACAGCCATTCCTGGCAAGAGCACCTTCAACATCTCAGGGAGGTGCTGGGCAGACTACAAAGGGCAGGGTTGACCATTAAGTCTAGCAAATGTCAGGTGGGTATGGCAGAGGTCTCCTACCTGAGACACAGAGTGGGGTGTGGTAAGAAGAGGCCAGAACCTGCTAAAGTAGAAGCCATTCAGACATGGCCTGCACCTGTTACCAAAAAGCAGGTGAGAGCATTCTTAGGGAGGGCAGGGTACTACAGAACATTCATCCCCGGCTATAGTACCATAGCTGCCCCCCTCACAGACCTGACAAGGAAAATCAAGCCAGATAATGTAGTGTGGAGCACAGCATGTGAGCATGCATTATTAAAGAAGCTTTGGGAGGGCCCCCTGTGCTAGCCAGTCCAGATTGCAGCAAAGAATTTGTTGTGCAGGTAGATGCTTCGCACCATGGGGTGGGGGCTGTACTTAGCCAGATTTTGTCATAGGGAAAAATTCCCAGTGGTTTATCTAAGTTGTAGAATCCAACCCAGGAAGGAATGCTATGCAGTGCTGTAGAAAAGGAATGTCTAGCCATTATGTGGGCACTGCAGAAACATCAGCCTTATTTGTATAGAAGAAAATTCACTGTAGTTACAGATCACAATCCTCTAACATGGTTACACTGAGCCAGCCAGCAAAATGCCAAGCTGC
Organism: Protopterus annectens; assembly: GCF_019279795.1. Taxonomy (NCBI): domain Eukaryota; kingdom Metazoa; phylum Chordata; order Ceratodontiformes; family Protopteridae; genus Protopterus; species Protopterus annectens. The sequence goes on from NC_056733.1 coordinate 1,224,005,990, forward strand.
AAAGATGTAGCCTGGGGTTGCAAGGACATGATATGTCACTGCAGTTCTACACTGGGGTTAGCAATGCCAATGCAGATGGACTATCAAGACATGGAGTGGGGTAAGGTAAACTCAAGCAATAGTTCTCAAGGGTCACTTGAAAAACTCGATTGAGTTCTCCGGGGGGAGGAGATATGTGAAGATATGTGAAGGCTGCTAGCCTAGCTAGGTAGAATTTTGTAGATTTATTTATTTATTTTATTTTACGTTTGTTAACTGGGCTAGTCCAGCTGGATATATTTCCATTTTCAGTAGCGGCCCGGGGAGAAAAGCTCCAATAGTAACACAGCAATATAGTAACACACAAATATGTCATGCAGTATTATACAAAGAAAGGATGTTAAAATATTCAGTAATGAGTATTAATGAGTGGAACATTACATTAATTACCTCTAATATAACAGGATAGGGTAAGTCACTTTACAGTATGATATCTGTGGTAATATACAGAACATTCAAATTTACATTCATGTCATAAGTTATTTAATTTACTAGTGATAGTTACTACTTCCAGAGGGGTATAACAATATTTATTGGTGAGAGGAGGCAGTATAGAAGTAGCAGTAGAGAAAGCAGAGAATTAGTCAGGGTTGCAATAGGGGCATAACCAGAGTGTTTTGAGATGTTTCTTGAGCCTTTGTTTAAAGAGTGGCAGAAAGGGTTGCAAAGTTAGATCGGGTGGCAGAAGGTTCCATTTTTTTCCAGCAGTATTGGAGAACAAGGAGTCACCAGCCAAGTTATTAGACTTGCTTATGCTAGCAAGAAGTTTGCTAGAAGAGCGTAAGGAGTTGAGATTCCTATAGGGGGTAATAAGGTTTAAAAGTATCAGGGTGTTGTTTGGTTGGTAAAATATCTTATGAACAATGGTAAGTTGGGAGAATATCAAAATGTTTTTTAGTTGGAGCCAGTCTAGTTGCTGTAGACTCTGACAATGGTGAGTTCTAAATGGGTTCCCAGTGGCAAATCTGGCTATATTATTATTGGAGTTAGCTAGTTTGACGAGATTACTTTTTTTAGGTTAGTATATATGGGTGAAGCATAAAGAAGGCTAATATACCTTTAAATGATCCTGCGTTCGCTGATTAGTTTTTTGGCGGGCTTTTTTGAATGAGCTTATAAATACTGGAAGCTTTTTAAAAATGTCTGTAACAGAGTTTCTGAAGAAGTCCGAGCATTGAGTGAGGACAAAAAAGTTTGGTTATATTTTGGCATTTAAATAAAGACGAGTGTTTTACGAGTAGTAGCCTTAGCATTTTTGTGCTAGTTTGAAAGTAAAATTTAGAGTTGGAAGCATAAAAAAGAGTCAAGATTAAATGGGAGTGGGCAATTGTAGTTCTGGATGTTGGGGTTAAGAAGGGTTTTATTTTATAAAATGAGCCCATTTTTTTATTTACTGTTTTAATTGAGTTATTAATATGGTTATGGAAGGTGAGGTTATTGTCAATTTTGATTCCTAGAATTTTGGTGGTAGAGTCTGGAGATATAACGGTGCTATTATTGGATGTGAGTGAGAAATCTATGGGGGAGACTTACTGTTAGGTGTAATGAGTAAAAGCTTGGTCTTTCTGGCATTCAAAAGGAAGCAGCATTTCAAGAACCAAGCCTCTACTGTGCTGAATACTTTCTGGGTTAGAGAATGTAGTTCAGATATAGAGTTGGCAGAACAAATGAGGGTAGAATCGTCTGCATGTTGTATACAGGTGGCTTGAGGGATTGCTACATGGAGGTCATTGATGAATAAAGAGAAAAGGAGAGGTCCTAGAATGGAGCCCTGAGGGACTCCAAGGGAGACGGGCAGGTGTGAAAATAGCTTATTTTCCCAGATAATTGCCTGTTGCCTATTTTTAAGGTAGGACTTGAACCAGAGGGCAGCCTTGGTGTCTAGAGAGAGGGATTCAGGGGTCTTTATGAATAGGGGGTGGTTTACCATGTCAAAAACTTTTGACAGATCAATAAAGAGTGCTGAAGAGAGGCTATTGTTATTACGGTTGCAGTTGAAGGAGTTGGTAAAAGAAAGGAGAGCTGTGGTGGTACTATGAAATGGTCTAAAGCCATGGTGGCAGTTAGCTAAGATGTTGTGTTGGGATAAGTGGTGTATTAGCTGATGGTGAATGCATTTTCCCATAACTTTAGCTAAGAGTGATAAGAGAGCTATGGGTCTGTAATTGAAATAATAATTAGAGATAACACGTTTGTGTAAAGGGATTATGTGGTAGTAGATAATTCTATGTCATTGTAAATATGAATAGAATCCACAAGCTTGTCCTCTTAAATGTAAGAAAACTTTGTTAAATATTGAACTTCAAAAATGTAACCATAGTGCACTCTGCTGGAAGAAAGCTGATAAGTCAAGCAATGTATGACTGTTTGATCTCAAAGCCCGGTCACATAATGTGTAGACTGAAGAATTCCTTCTATAGTTTTGAGACCAGAGTTAATTGCTAGATTTTACATATATAATGTCTATTATTGCTGTAGTTTCCTGGCCAGGTGCAAGATCAAAAAAATGTTAAAACTCTGTGTTTCTGTTAGCCTGGGAACCAGTGAAGAATGATGTAATTTAAAATGAGTCAGCAGTGATGTATTACCAATTCAACAGATCTGAGAGAGAAAGAGAGAAACATTTTGCATTCATCTTCAGAACTGGCAACATCACCAGTACTCTGCCTTTGCTCTATATATAAGTTTATTTAGAACTGAGATTGCTCTTGGAGTTAGATAGGAACTTAGTCAGATTTAGTCTAGCTGTTTTCTATATTTATGTCAAACTATTCTACAGTATTATTTTAAGCATTTTCCTGTGATTTCTGAACTCTTGACAAACACTGTGTTGAATTGAGATTTGTCTTGTGTTTTTATTATTTATTATTAAATATTTTTAAACCTTTCAATTGTGGCTGTTTTGTGTAGAGATAATTTAAGCTCTAGAGTAAATTGCATGTATATTGTGATATTGTACAAAGTCACTCCAAATAAGCCATGATATTTGTCACACTTACTAATTGGATAATAATATTGCACAGTATATAAATTGAACACCCTTTGGTAAGGGCATTTTTAGTGACTGATAAGAGTAGCTGGTGGCAGTGATTACTACCTTATAGCCTGGCAGGAAGGGACATAGCTGGAGAACCTGTGCCAGCCTTCCCCAGGAGTGTCTGTATATTGTATATAAACCAAATTTCAAAGTGTGTCTGTGGGTGTTAGCTACTTGGGCAGGGACATAAAGCACTGGGTGGACAGAGAGGGCACTGGAGGCTTTGGTTTGACTACTTGGCTAAGATCTGTACCCTATAGCTGTGCCAGTGAGAAGTCTTATTGGGGATCTGGAGAGAAAGGGAGAAAACAGCCCCAGACTGACCTCTGTGTGCTCTTAAGCGAACTTGTACTTTACTGTGTGTACTTGTTATCCCTCCCAATGTGGACGGCCTCACTGGTGTTAGTGGTGAGGATTGAGGCTCCTTGACAGCTGGGACAGGGCATGGGCCTCACATGGCCATCCAGCAAATGTATATTCAAACTTGTCATTTTCTAACAACATTTTGGTATTACCCATCTTTTTATATGTAAAACATGGCTCATTGTCAATAATCTTTACTATATCAGAGTTCCTTATTATGATTTTCCAATTGTCCTAGAACACATTTTTAACACTATATGTATCCAAAGAAATGGGCAATAGAAATGTTTTTTTTTAATATTTGTTAGTGCCCTTGTTTGCTTTAAAGATATCGACCTTAACAAAATTAGGTTGAAATTTTAGACTTAACTTCAATTTTAAATTCCTTCAACTTGTAAAATGGGTAACCCTGTACCTAAAAACAAGGACTAAAAAATAGAGACTTTATTTTCATAAATTTCACTTTCACTACTTAAATGACTTAGGGTGGTATTCATAGTCATTGTGCATTAAATGACTGTGGGTGGTATGCATAGTCATTGCGCATTAAACAACTTAGGATTGTATTCATAGTCATTGTGCGAATGTGGTAGGGTGATTTGCAGTGTTTGTGAGTGAGCATAGCTAGCTAGCAATTCGCAAAGGCCATTTATTGTAATGTGTGATGTCTGTGAAAGAGTCTAAGAAAAATAAGTATAAAGAGATGTAATTGATCAAATCTGTAAAGAGGTATATGCTAGTGAAGTGTTCTTTTGATTCATAGTCCAATGGGCGTGATGTACACACATCTGTTCTTCAAAGCATTGCTGTGTCTTTTGCATCTAATTTGCAATCCATGAAACATATGCACAAGGACTTATCCAGTCTAAACTGAATTAATTCCACCAATGATCCCTTTTGTAGTTTGACCAAGTGTATACAAGCCCCAAAATGAAAGATTTCCCCCAATGATCCCTTCAGCAGTTTATGCATGCAAAAACACTAAAATGAAACATTTCCCTCGACAATCCATTCAGTAGTTTGCCCAGGTATGCACAAGTACCAAAATGAAACATTCCCCAGTGATCCATTCAGTAGTTTGTCCAAGTATGCGCAAGTACCAAAATGAAACATTCCCCAGTGATCCATTCAGTAGTTTGTCCAAGTATGCTAAGTATCAAAATGAAACATTCCCCAGTGATCCATTCAGTAGTTTGTCCAAGTATGCGCAAGTACCAAAATGAAACATTCCCCAGTGATCCATTCAGTAGTTTGTCCAAGTATGCGCAAGTACCAAAATGAAACATTCCCCAGTGATCCATTCAGTAGTTTGTCCAAGTATGCGCAAGTACCAAAATGAAACATTTCCCCAGAAATTCCTTTGCTAGATTGCCCAAGTATGCACATGTACAAATGTAAGACAAACATTTCTTGAAGTGAAGTTAATTCAGTCCCTTCCAGTCAGCTAATTTATTTCACCCTAGCTTAGGAATTCCTCCAGTAAACTGGTGCTTACTTATGTAAATTCAGGATCCTTTCACATTTTGTTGGCAAATGAGGCCATTTTATGTTCATATCTAGAAATCATAATCATACTGCAATACGTATGGCATGTTATCCTTATAAGAGCTCTCTTGTAATGCTTATGCCTTAAATACTTTAAGGTTTTGCTGTAGGGAGGTGTATTTAGCCAAAAGCATCCAATTCTCCAAAATCAGCATTAAAGTGCACTACTGACCATATTTATATAATAATGTATTACTGCTCTCTGTGGATCAATGCTATGCAAAATGAAAGGGCAGGACTATGAATACTTGTCTTAATCTAATTAAATGTCTCTTTTTTATAATTGTATTATAATGCAAATAATTGTTGGTATAATCTTTTTTCTATGTATCTTATTCTTAAATATACTCAAAACAGGATACAATTCATTGTCGACATCCAATAAAATATATTTCAAAACATTTGACACTAAAAGCAAAATTGAAAAAAAAATTGTGCTTATATTCAGATCATTTTAAAAGATTTTGAATTCTTCATATGATGAATTCCATATTAAAAATATGTTGTCTACGAATCACTTATAAAACGTTAGTTTAACAAATAATTAGTATTTAGTTAGCACTATACATTCCCACCAACTAATTACTAAGTTGATGTAAGATAGAGCTTTACTAGCACCCATAAACACACCACTAATTTGTCAGAAAATTGCCTGGCAATATAAAGAAATTATTACATAATACAATTTTCTTTAACAAACACATATTACTGATGTCACTGCTGTTTAAACCAGTGTACTTACTAAGATATAGCCTCAAAAATTCTAATCTAGCTTCATGTGCAATTGAAGTATCTAAAGATTTGACATCTGTAGTAATCAACATTTTTTCAATACCCCTACATCTTACAGTTCCTCAACTTTTCTAAAAACATCCATGAATCCCTTTAAAAATGACTTCTTTTCACAATTGGATTTAAAATGTTTTCCTAATATATAAAAATATGCTCTGGTTTACCATGCTCTTCTGTCATTATAGGCCTACATTTTGGATAGATTTCATCTTTATCGACTTTTAGTATACAAAAAAAATGTCCTATTTAGTTAACAATCTTTTAAATAATTCATAGTTTCACAGGTTAATGGGTTCATAGGATGATACTAGGCTATTGGCCCTGAGGTCCTTATAAGCCTAGCCAAGAATTTCGCCCATATTCCCACAAAGTCAGCACCTGTTGTCCCTGTCCAGCAGGGAAACAGCTGGGATCTCAGGGCTATATTTTCAGTTTCCCATCCAGTCGTCCAGGTTCCTCTTAAAAAAGGCTACTGATGTACTCTGTTTGACATGGAAACAAAGTCTATTCCATAGATGGGGGAGTCATTGGAACACAAAGCTATTCCACCAATAAGTTCTATTAATGTCACAGAACAGTCTGAGACCTTGCATGCTGGTTACACAAGTGGAGTTTGAGTTACGGATATGCAGCAACTCCATCAAGGCTGAGTCTTAGATGGCCTTGTATGGCAGACACAGGTCACCTCTGAGCAGTCTGTATAAGTGACAGGACCTTTTGCCTATCTGTATAGGATAGGTATTTGAGACCCTGGATTTTCCTGGTCAGGAATCTCTGTGGTCTCTCCAAATGCTGAATATGTTTGGCAAGGTGCCGAAGGAAACATTGTAATTAAACAATTTGACATCAATACACTCCTGCTGTAATAAATCAGATAATAGAGTGTCAATTTAATTAAGGCTCCTATAAATATTTTTTTTCAGTTTTTGTAGAACAGCTTGAATCATTCAAATGCATATGCATGTTAATTATATACATAGTATGATCCATGATAAAGCATTTCCTTTATCCAATTTCATAAACCTTAGATGTTTATTGTTTTTCTACTTTATACAATGCCTTTGTGTCATGTACTGTAAGATTAAATCATTTATTCTTATTATTAATTTGTATATTCAACACATTTCTAATATATTTTTCACAGGAAGTAGATACTTTGCTGAAGTCATGCAGAGGAAATGTGCTGTAATAGTCTCAGCGAGTTATTTGACAATTTAATACAATGCATATTTTTACTTACATTTTTGTTTAGTTGTGGAGGACTCATGTACAGATACCATTTTTGGAGAGAGAAATTATTGTTCCTCTTGAACTGACATACTCATGTGAGACCTTTGGTATATTTTGCTGATGAATCTCTTTAGAATTAAACTTAGAAACGAGATTAGTTTTCCAGAAATATTAGGTGATTTTGAAAAAGGATTAAGCAGTACACCTTGATTGCACTTCTAGCTTAATGATTTGCTTCTAAATAAGTGAAGAAAAATGCAAAATTGGTCTAAAGACTCTTTTGTTGAAAGAAGATATGAGTAAGGGATTGATTTGGTATTGTAAAGTTCTGAAAGCATTATGGAAAATTATGTATTTACTTGTGCTGTGGACAGGGACTGGGAAGGTACTGATATTGAAAACATTAACAATCAATTTTGTTTGGGGGGAGTGAACTGAAACATTTTAAAAACAACTGCCCTGATTTATTTTGCACAGGTTGTGGGCAACAGGTTCACACTAGTGCTATCTGTGAAAAAAATATATACAATATATGGGACCAATGAAGAATTTGGGTTGATTGCCCTACCATGCTGTAGACGAAAATGTGAATGTAATGAAACGTCTGATTTAGATCTTTCAAAGGAAGCATTTTCACAACATGACAGCACTCAAACTGAGGAGTGGGTGATTGGGTGTTGTTAAGAAGTCTGTTATAAAATCTGTTTCAGAATTAAATTTATATAAACACAATGAGGAAGACAATATTGTTAGTGAAAGTGGCAAAGAGGAACTGCCTTCCAACCAAACAGTGTTTAAAAAGTAGGGAAACAAAAAAAGGAAAAGGCAATTTAAAGTGAGGATTAAGCCTCACATATGAAATTTTTAACACATATTGTGAATATTTGGATTAACTCGATTGGAAGATGGGGCATAACCCAATGAAAATTATTATATTGTGATGTGTGTTTATTACAAGGATTTCTTTGACAGAGCAACCTTGTTAGCTGTATATTTCTGTAGCACAGGATATTGGTCGTTTGGTACATATCTAACTTTTGGCTTACTTACTTTCATTTTGAACAGAAAAATTACAACATTACACATTAATGGAATAGTTTCAGGCAAAATGTTAACACTAGCTGCTATGTATGAAGGTCTTCAACTGAGAATAATAAATATTTATGCACATATTCATCCATTTTTGAATTTTAAGGAGTTGTCTATTTGGGTTGACAACTTCAATTCCTCTTTATGGGCAAAAAAGAGAAAAGGTAAAATGATAAAGGTGTAAATAAAAGAAAATGCAGATATGTGCCTAAAATTCATTCTTTAAGTTTTAAACACCCACATGGTTACAATTATGAACAGAATAATTGCTCTACATGAATGGATTATAATTTCCTGTATAAGTTTGTGTGAAGGAGACAGTCAAATTATAGAGTTTTTTTTTCTCTTTCTTTCTTTCTTTTTTTTTTTTTTCTTTTTTCTTTTTGAGCTCACATGGCTTCATGTACATTTTGGAGAGAGAAAAATCAAAAATTTCACCTGTTTGCACTTCTTGTTCATATACGTTATTTAAAAGTATTTTGACTGTGAATTAAAGAAAAACTTACATGGGCAAAGTTTGGAGAAACCATGCACATTTTAAGTTTGCTTATGCAAATTGTGTTGATTTATGGTCTTCCTTAAAAAGTGAATTATGAATAGAATATAAATGACATTTGACCAACAGTGATGGAGTTTGAACAACTCTTTTTATCCATATAATTGAAACTGGCCCTTAGGAAGGCTCAAACTAAGTATTCTTCAGGAAAAAATGAAATATCTTGTTTGTTTTTTTTTTTTTTTTTTTTTTTACAAAAAGATAGGAGACTGGCAAATATTCTTGAAAACCAAACTTATTAGTGAGAGGGTATTTTATGGAATGTCAGCTGGATATGAAACAGACTTGTTATGTCTCTTTACTTACCTTAATATGGAAAGGGAAAGACATAGAAAACTTTGATTACTCGATGCCTATACTTAATTACAACTATAAATTATTACCCCATACATTTCAACAAAGAATGAAATATTTATTGACACCCGACTTATCAGCAAAAATGCAGGAACTAACTGGCAACTTGAGTGAAGCAAGAATATTGTGGGCTGAAAAGAGTACGGGAGTAGAATATATCATAAGGAAGAACATGTGCTACTGTACAGATTGCACATAGAAAAGACCTATGATTTTGTTTTTCATGCACAGTTAATATATACCTTATCAACATTAGGTCTTATTATAAATCTTGTGAGTTGAATTCAAGATATTTATTAAAATTCTTATGCAAAACCTTGTATTAACGGTGCTTTGGGTAGCTTAATCCCTATATATAGAGAGGCATATGGCGATGACATCCATTAAGTATGCTTTTATTCAGTATGTACTTGATTACAGTGCTGCATCAAGTTAACAAGTAGTTATTTATAATACACTTACATTTTTCCAACATTACTGATATATGCAGATGATATATTATTGCATATTGATACAAATGAACATTTTTTTATCTTTATTAGCTATAATGAAAGAAGCATTTACATTTTTAGAATTATATATTTTTATTTATTTTTATTTTATTTTACATTTGTTAACCGGGATAGTCCGACTGGATACATGTCCATTTTCAGCGGAGGCCAGGGGAGAAAAGCTCCAAACCAGTACAACATTTTAATAAAGTCACAGATTAATTTACAATTCACAGCACAAAAAACTATTACTTATTCCATAATTATTAATTATAAAGAGCATTTAACATGGCTTTTAATTAGAGTTAGAGAGGATTTATTTCTCCAAGAATGCTTTCTTTATACTAGAGATGCAATTTGGTTCTATGAACATTAGTTATGAGAAAACATTTCAAATGTTATCAAAAAACAAATACAATTGTAGCCATGCACATTCTCAAAGCTAATGAAACAAAATAGGTGTTCTGTAAAGTACTAGGAGAAAAGTGAAGAATAAATACTTTATTGATCTCCAGAGAATTGAAAAAATGTGATGTGTTTTATGCCACAAGTTTACAAATCAGCATTTTTTTCTACAATTTTGTATCAACATTAAATGAAAGAATTAAGTATATAAATTAAGTAAAAAAGTAAATTAATATTATATTAAAAACAATCTAGTCACTGCATCAGAAAAAGCTTTTTTTTTTCTTTTAAAATAACTAATGCATCAATTCAAAAGAGAACACAACTAAAGTACATACATATTTGGAAAAACATATTGAATGAAGGAATAAATGAGATGATTGAAACAATCACTGCATTAAGAAAATGCTTATAGAATAACATTTATTTTCTTAAAGAGACTTGCACATACATCAAAAATAAATTATAACCCCTTTGAATTAAACAAAAACATATCAATAGACATATTAGTAGAATATAATTAATACTAATGACAGTAGTAGTTATGTATTATTAAATATTTCTAAATAAATACTATATAAAATTATTTGAAAAAACGAAAGTTAGAAAAGTTAGAAAGTTAAAAAGCCAAGACAAGTAAAAATCATTCATTTATTAAAATGCAATATATATATATATATATATATATATATATATATATATATATATATATATATATTTATGGGTTCACAACATATGACTGAAAGTTCATATGACTGAAGCCCATTTGACTGAGACCAAATGACCTAAAGTTCATATGACCAAAAACTCATTTGACCGAAAAACAGCACTGGCAGGTATATGCCCTGTTCCCTACTGCAGTGTGACCCTGGAGTTAGAATATATTGTTTGGGGGGTGTAGGGTGTGGGGGCGAAGCCCACCCAAAGTTCAGTTTCACTAAACAATATCAAATCAAACCACAAAATATCTGACCTGTGCCCCCACACCCCCAACAATATATTCTAACTCTAGGGTTGCACTACAGTGGGGAGCAGGGCATATACTCTTTACTTGCCTTACAGTGCTCTACAGACTGCCAGTGCTGTTTTTCGGTCAAATGAGTTTTTGATCATATGGGTTTTCGGTCAAATGAACTTTAGGTCATTTGGTCTCAGTCAAATGGGCTTTGGTCATATGAACTTTCGATCATATGTAGTGAACCCATATAGTTATATATATATATATATATATATCTAGATATATATATATATATATATATATATATATATATATATATATATATATATATATATATATATCTATAAAGGATCCCACAGCCTTGAATTTCTAATTTCGCTGCAATTAATTTTAATATTGGAGCGATGGACACATTTTCATAAATGCCTGGGGTAAGTGGCATTTTGTCTCAAGTGCCAATGCAGTTCTCTTTATTCTAATATATTTTCCCAATTACTGCCCCTGGAATCAAATTCAGTTGTGTGCAAGACAGTCAATTAAAACCCAGCAATATTGGAGCATGCAGTAGAATGCTTAAATAATGCACTGTTTATATTCTTATTTTTATCTCCTACTTATGTTCATAAATTCTTCTATTTAATTTTCTCTCTGTCTAAGCAATATAGAATGCTGAACAAACAGAACACTTTGTGATATACTCAACTGGATACACATTTTCCATGTTTCAATTTGGCATACATTTTACTATCTATATCTAAATATATCATATGACCTAATAAAATATCAGTACAATAATTACAACAACCACATTTTGACATACCCTTGGTAGTATAATGTGAATTTTTAGAATTGTTATCATTCTTTTCTAAGAGACCTTTGATATTGTCAGTTGTCTTATAAATGAAGTGGTTATACTCCTACAAGAGAAAATAATGTATTAACTTTAAAAATATTCCATTTGTTCTTTACAACCTTCTAATCTCATCTGTATTACTAGAATATTTTATAAGCATAGATCTCTCAAACCCCTTACTTTTGTTTTTATTGTTTTTTTCTTGGGATCACTACCATTAAGTAATCCTTCAGTTAACAGGGGCTTATATCTACTACCCCACTCTTTGATAATTTCTGTGGCGATACTTTCCACTAATTTTCTCAGCATCTCAAAATAAACATGTAGAAGAGATTTTCTATCTCAGTATCCAACATATTCTTCCTGGAAATCATTCTTGCCAGTCTAATACATTGCTGTTTAAGTATACTTTTTTACATGAAAAAGGGTGGAACTATTAAAATGTAGATAGATGTTGCTAAAAATGAAGAGACAACTGTATGTATGTCATTTTAATTAGTGTTGGGAATGCATTGTTACTTACAAGTCACTATTTGTATTTGTAAATAGAGTTCAGATATATGCAGTTGAATGAGTTGAGTAATGTAGGTTGAGGGATGTTACGTGCATACTTTACTAGATATACCATTCCTAAACACATAGGATATGTGATAAGTCACGATGATTACAATAAAAGTATTATGCCTATCATAAATATGCAGGTGAATTTTAAATTAAATATTGCCAGTATCATGTTTAAGAAATTGGGCACACATTTGGTTGAGTTTATTTGTGAAGCATTAATGATATATGCTAAAAAGAAAAGTTTAGTAATGCAAACATTTTTGATACATTGCTTGCAAGGAACACATTCAACATTATCATTTTTTTTAATTTACAGTCCTATTCAAAATAAGGTAAAAAATTGGATTTTTAATTCCTTTGTAAAAGTATCTTCAGCTACATTCAAAACCTTAATTAGCTGTTTTTTATCTAAACTCACTGCACTTACACGTTGTGCCAAAGAGACAGGTATATGACATGTGGACTTTCTCCAATCAGTATTGTCCAGCGTGCTGAGGAAAGTGCAACATTGCTAGGCAATTTTGCACTACATATGGCAGCCAAAACTACAATTTTCACTTTTTTTCTTAGGTAGTGAAATGTTTTTGCATGTTGCTAAGTGGAGAGCAAATACATATTGGAAATAAGTAAAATGTGATCTCTAAACAGTATTTGAACAATGCATTATGTGCCATATTTTTTCTCAGTTCAATAATTACATCATGAGCCACAGATTTAGACATCTGTCATGTACCTCTGCAATAATTACTATTCATAGTACTGATGGCTTCACTCTGATGCCACTCATATTTAATCTGCATAAGGCAGCCTAAACTAAATGTTTAATTTTTTTTCTTAGCCAATGAACCATGTGTGTGAGCTGCTTAGTGTAGAGCAAATGGAAAAAGCACTGGAAGAAAATATATGATAGAGAAAAAGCTGGCAATAAACTAAATTCAATCAATGGGTATATTTAGCAATATCCAGAGCAAGAAGTAAATTTGAGTGACACATACATCCTTCTCACATCTCATTGCAACATCAAAAATATTGTTTGTGGAACATATTACCAGATTTCTATTTAATGACAAATAATGCGAAAGTGGACAGATGAAGGCTCACATATTGCTAACAACACAATGGAATCACAAAATGTGATTAAATATCTATTCAGAACACCATATTTTAAAAGTATAAATTGAGTGGATCTGAACTACACATCAGCTGTCCTTTTTCAATAAACTCATTGCACTCACATCTTGTGCCACAAAGTAAATTATCTCACAGGTATATTTTCTTCAATCAGTTCTGTCCAAGGTGCTGATGGCAATGCCACCAGTCTTGCGTGTGCTACATAAGGTAGCCTAAACTAAACTTTTAATTTTTCCCCTTAAGCTATGAAAATGTAGAAGGTGATATTTATCATAGGCATTTTCACAACCTTTTGGGGATAACAATTTGAAGGAACATGAAATAAATCATAGTGTATATCTAGCAATGGGTAGAGTTATTACTGCATTGCAGTGATACATTCAGCCTTCTCACATATCCTTGCCACAACAGCACTATCTTATATGACTCTTGATACCAATGATTTAGGTAATGCCAGGGGAACACAGCACACACAATTAGTATTGATATCCTTTCAAACTATGTATTTGTCTCTCACTTGTAGTAAATATTGACCTTACTTGGGTTTCCCACAACACCACATTTGTACACCAGAATGGTTGCCATGATTTATTATGGCCTCACTAGCTAAAATGATTTGTGAACAGGTTTTGAACCCTACATCTTCTATGCTGTTGCTCCAAACTCAGTACATTTACACATTGTGCCACAGAGGGAGGAGTATGACAACTTGAATTTCTTCACTCAGTACTGTCCAGATTGCTGAGGAAAGTGCAACAATACTAGTTTTCATTGCGCTACTAATGGCAGTCCAAATAAAATTTGTCACTTTTTACCTTGGGCAGGGAACTGCCATTCACTGCTACTGACCACTGCCAGTCAATGGAGCAGAATGCCAAATAGCACACAAACAATAAAGGAAAAAGGTACTTATTTATTATCGCAGCCAGATTTTGAACCTGGTGTACTTCCTGATGTTATCACAAACTGACTATATGGTAAAGTAAAAAAGGGTGTATGAAGGCCAATTCATTTTGTTATTACCTTGGTTTGGAAAGATGAAGTGGAATAATGGAAAACGTCTTCTTCCTTGGTAGCCTCCTTTAGTACCATAACTTCACAGAAAATTATATGAACAGGAAAAAAGAAAGAATGCAGCACTTACTAAATACACAAGCACATGTTCTTCCACAGGGCAGTATAATTATCATTATATTTAGTGTTACAGAATAGTCATTTAAGAAGGCATACAGACAAGACATGCATTATACTGCGTTGAGGTGAAGCATCTTACAGAAGCTCGCAGTGCTATACATAATACAGAATTTAGAGAACACATGAGTGCACATCAAAAAAATAACCAATTGCACTTCTGAATTCAGCCCTTCCTGAATTCAGAAGCAAAGAAAATGGTTACAAATGCAGATGTGAAGCAGCACATTAATCCCAAACCTGAATAGTTGCTGTTTCTGGGAAGCTGCTATTATACAGCTTAATGATCTTTTCCATTCACTCCCGCCACTAAACAATGGTACCTAGAAAGAGGAGGTTTTCCGTTATTGCTGCTCCTGCTTCAAAAGTGATGTGATAAAAAAGTAAATTGGATTTTACACACCCCATTTCACAGTAACATAAAGTAGTCAGTTTCACAACACATTTCGGCAGGAAAACGGCTTGTAAATGAGCCACTTCTCCTGCTCCAAATCTGGTTGCGATAATACATAAGTACCAGGAAAAAAAATTTGGAAACTGAAAAATTATATGGAGCTGCTTACTGTGATGGATTTGAAGTCTTCTTAAGACACTCAGTCTTGCTGGCTGGATTCTGCTGAAATCAAAGTCTGGTTATATTTGCATTCACAGTCTGTTGTATACAGAAACTTGCAGAATATACACTGATGAGAGAATATACTTTGTAGCATCAACTTAGAGCAGTAACAAATAACTTTTTATAATAAACCAGACAGACTAATGTTGCAGCTTAAAGCACTGTTCCACTTTACTTCTCATATAGTACAGATGATGTGAGAGATATAACATTTACTTTGGGACAAATGTGTCCCTACCAATACTCCTAACATAACTGGATTAATACAGATCTTTATATACAATTTTAGTTATACACACATATATACATTTCCTTTTGGTATTCTATTTTGGAGAATTGCTCATCCTGTAACAATGTCTTGTCACATTTTTGCTGAATTTATAAGAGGCCAGCTTTTCTGACAGTGTGAACATCCTGTATTCTATTTGGATCTTTGTATAATAACATCTGTTCTTGTGCCAGTGCTGATGTTCTGTTGTCCATTCTTTTTATATGCAAAAAAACATGTTTTTTTAAGGAAAACACATTGTCACAGTGTTCTTTAAAAGCAGATTTTGCATTTTTGCTCTTGCATATATCCTGTTTTTAAGTCTGTAAGGGAAAATTGTCCATTCAGCAGATTCCTTATTTTCCAAGCCACAGTCATTTAGTATGGATGCTGATCACATATTACTAAACTCTGTTTCTGCATTTAAGCAAGCTTTATTTTATACCTTATTTATGTTACATATTTGTAACAGAATTACTTTCAACCTTAAAACCCTGTTGAGCATAATCTTACAATTCCCTCTTTTTATTTTAATGTACTCAAAACACTTCATACTGATCTGTATTTTTGATCACATTATATAGAAAACACATTAAGAAACAAAACCTTTAGTCTTCTTTTGATACAAGTCAAACCGCAATTGTACACAGTTAATACAATAATATAAAAGTGTTACTACCAAAACTGAATGTATTTAACAACTTTTTCTTTTGCAGACCATTCTGTGAAAATATTTCATCAATTATGGACTGTGTCTGCTTTAATTTTATTTTTTAACTTGATTAATTTATTCTTTTGCAATTACAAAAATGTAATTTACGACTCAGAACTGCTCCATTAACTCTTTGCAACTGTTGCTATAAGAGACAAGACCTATGTGCTACTGCAAGCATTTAAACACTGCTGAAAATATACAGTTTCAATGTCGTTTTAACCATCACATTGTGGTCATGTCTCTGAACTGCCCATTAACATCTTGGTTGACAGTGAAGTGAACATAAAGTACTGAACTGGGCTTAGATGTTTGAATGTAATTATTTCAGTATATTTAATACCTGAGGATTAAAAAAAACATGATTTATACACTAAAAATGCTATGTACATATTAGTTCATTAGCTGTATGAGTACAATATTTTAATATAATTTTCCTCTAGCTGGGGTAAAACCAGTGATATTACAACTTGACAAATTACTTTTGAACTTATTACAATGTATCCTGTACAGTATGTATTTACACAGACTGTTTGCTATTTATGCATTTCAATCTAGTAGGTACCCTGGACCCATTTTTTTTTTAAACATGGATTTTCGCACATATTCATTACTAAACATTAATTTCATTTGTACTGGATTCTTTTGCATTTGTACATACAAAGACTATCATTTGTACTGAATTCTTCGGCATTTGTACGTACAAAGACTATAAAGTACATTTAGTCTAATCTTACAAATGTAATAACATTAAAATTAAGCAAAATCTTGGAAAATTCTTATGTCTCTTTAGAAGTATTTAGTGGAATTGCCACCAGAGGCACATGTCCTGTTATTTTAAACTACATACTCAGCAATTAGAAACATTCATGCCTTTTTATACCAACATTATTTTGCCAAAAACATATTAAAATAGTGAATAAATATTAAGCCATCTCTTGTTTTTTTCAGCCATCTCTTGTATAGTTTTACAGTTTTAAGCCATTTCTTGTTTTTTAAACCATCTCTTGTATAGCTTTACAGTTTAACAGGTTGTAAATACAATTTAATACCAAACAATACAATAATGACTAGCATAAAATATCTTGGAATTTCAGATTTAAACTGTTTACCAGTGTTTCTTATATACTAATACCTATTTTTTCCTTCCTCCCTAAAAGAGTACTGTCAAGAAGGAATGAAATATTATTTCTTCTTGTAGCTTTATTTTAGACCCTTGTGCAGTACTGCTTATACAGTCAGTGTAAAACTGAGAAAGTGCCCCTCCCCCTGTGGTATAGCAGTACTGTTTATTTGCTTTACAATGTACACCAGCCTAATACTTTGGCCACACATCTGCTCCACTAGGCTACCAAACTATAGACCCCTGTCTGATTTGATCATTTTTTATAAAGCTTTTGCTGTTTATTACCACTAGTAGGTATTTACACCCTCCTGCACAATTGATTTGAGCTGTATGTATACTATAGCCCATCTGTTGGCTGTACTTGATGCAACTGAGTTTTTTTTTTCTTTTAACATTTACTTGCAAACAGATTATCAGTGACATCTATGACAATTGTGACATTTTATTACAATTACCAAATAGTGTTGCATGTGAACATTTTAACAATTATGTTTTAATAACAATAATGCTTTAGAAAAACTCAAACTACTTGTCTGGCAATCAGTCTTGTTTATCTTATCTTTCCAACATTTCCTGTAACTATTCATCTAGTCTAGGAAGGTCTGAGCTCACATTTTATACTCTATAAACTATAGTTAATTCTTCACATATTACTAAACTCTGTTTCTTCATTTAAGCAAGCTTTATTTTATACCTTATTTATGTTACATATTTGTAACAGAATTACTTTCAACCTAAAAAGCCTGTTGAGCATAATCTTACAGAAACAGGTACATTAAATGCACATTCCTGATGTTTAATCAACTTTGTTATCTTACAACAGGAACATCTATGGATTTGAAACTTCATACAAGAGTATTAAGAACAATCATTAAAGAGTATTTCAAATATCTGGCACAGACAATGCATATTTGCAAGGAGAAAATGTGCTTAGATGTGTTGATCAAGTCAAATTGAAAGTGAAACAGAAGCATTTTATAAAAGCTGTCCTTTCTCATTTGACAGTAAATATTTGGATGATTGTGATACTGACAACAGTTAGGATACCCATGTAATCATACAATATTAAACAAAGACTACAAACACTGCAGGTGTATTCCTCTCTTTCTCTATGGTTCTTCATTCCCTTATCTATGCTTTCTTTGTAGCAATGTTATCTCTGTTTTATTGTATATATTTTCTGCATTAATGCTTAATGTGTTCCTTTGAATATGAACACCATTTCTTAGTAGGAAGCAACAGCTGTGTTCATTAAAGCCAGCATCTCAATACTTGGAATGTTATTCTCCTAAATCAGTCTTAAAGAACTTTCAGACTTTTTGTTAAGTCTCTTCTCACTGACACACCCTTAGTAAATTTATATTAAGGAAGGGAGGCTGTGAAATCCTGATTGTTCCTGCTGTTAGACTAATTACAGATGCCTGAAAGCCATTAGCAGGTAAAATTACTCAGTGCTTGTTCTTCCATTGCTAGGGCAAGTGCATGTAATTGTGTAGGTTGTTACACCTTGTTTACATTCCCTACCCATAGAACACATTTTGGTATTATGAAATGTTAATGATTTCACACCTCATCAGCATACTCACATTTCTCACAGGATTGATTCTGCCCTAGATAAAGGTACTCATGTAGCCATTGCCCTTGTATCATACTGGGGAGACTGTTTGGATTCAGAGAGCTTGATACTGCTAAATAAACACAACTTTTGGAGAATTACCTACTTTCTACACTGTTTCATCGTCAAGGTATCTTACTATTTATTACCTGATGCTTTTAGTATAACATTAAAGGATATATTGCAATGCCCACTCAAAAACATTTTTCATCTTATTATTTTTCCCACTTTTCTTTTGGCACAGCCGAGGCATAGCAGCTGTGTCTGCATTACAAGACATATGCTGCAGAATGCTACCTGACCTGTATGTTGTAGGTTGTATTTAACTGTTACTGGCACAGTTATTGCAGACAATTGTATTATAAATTTGTAACAAAGAATGACATTTTTTACATGTGTTAGCACAAAGAAATAAAATGTTACGTTTGTGATTTCGACTGTGCCAGTGGCACTAATAATACAGTTTTCTTACCCTTCTACTGCTACATTGTGATTTGTTGTTAATGCTGCGCTGTATTATACAGTTACACAAACCTGTGTTATCTGCATTACAGAACTGTTTTAGACTGTTGTTGATATTTTATTTAGAATATTTTTTGTGAGGGGGCATCCTGACTTTTGTGTAGTCATAGGGAGCATTACCCTTTAAAGTGTTGTGTGCATGATGGATGCATCCATTGATACATAATTGAGTTCACAGCCATCCTGTCTATTATATAAGTAATTATGTTCTGTTTTCTGCTTCAGCTCATACAGGGGATATGGCACCCAACTGTTTTCTGCTTCATCTCATACAGGGATATGGCACCCAGGAAGAAATCTGTACCCCGCAAGTCACCATTCACTGATGTAGAAAATTAGGTCATTATCCAGGCCTTATGTTGACCATGGATCTTTTTTCTTAGTGAGAGGTAGAGGTGACCAATCTGCCTGAAAGGAAATATGGCAGCAGGCAATCGAGGTCATGGGAGAAGTTTCTCCCAGATACAACACCTGTCAAGTGATATGATAACGTCTGCCCACCATAGGGCAGATATAGCTGCCCAGAACAACTGGCTATGGTAGTTGGTCTGGTATTGAACCACCACTAACTGAAACAGAGTAGTTTACATTCACTGTCAGAGATCCAGATAGCTTGGCAGAGGGTTCACACAGAATCTCTGTCACTGGTGCTGATGTGGATGACAGACCCAGTCCCAGAGTGTCTCAAGCAGACCTTCCAGGTATGTCAAATGCAAGTGTCATTGATATATCTTTCTATGCATAATTCTTAGATGTCTGATATATATATATATATATATATATATATATATATATATATATATATATATATATATATATACATTGAACTATAAGTGTGGGTCAGATGACACAGTACTACAGACATATAGGAATGTGTTTTCTGGTGGGAAGATCCAAACTTTCACTGCATTTTTGTATGAGACCATTCTTAATCTGCACACGTAAATGGGATTGTTTTCTTTTACTTGTTTCATTAGCATTGTGATTCTTATCATCCTGCCTTTCTTTCCTTTCTTCACTTACAGGGATATCTGGATTGCAGACTGACAGCCCACCTGCACATGGTAAACACACATTTGGTTATTGTTATTACTGTATATAAGGTGGATTGAGGTCTAAATAAGAGTAATTGTCTTGCTGCTTTAGCATCTCTTAGAGCTTAGCATAATTTTTATATAAGAAAAATTTGTGATCACTTTTATTTCCTTTTTCTCTGTTGTTGTGTTTATTGCTTGTTACCACAGGGGATTCTGAGAGTGGTACTGTGTAACTCCTACCACCTGATATCTGAGTATTGGTAGCATCTGATGATGGCGGTGGCAATGAAGAGGCACATTCTGGGGGTGCAGAAGGTCAGTCTGACACTGAGTTTGCAGCTCAAACATCCTCTGCCCTTACTTCAAACACAGTCAGTATGCCTAGTCATACCCATGACACAGAGACCTATACTACAGGACAGGTTGAGGGTGACACAGTTAAACAGGGTAGTGTGGTTACTCCAGTTGCAGAACTGCTAGCTTCTCTCTATAGCCATCATGAGTGCATGATGCCACACAGGAGGGTTGGTAGGGGTGCTAGCAGGAGGCTTACTGTTCACTCTCCTCCTGATGCTGATGTGCCATTAGATGCCACCAGATGTATGTACAGGGCCAGAGTAGAAGCACACACACATTTGAACAGGGCCTTAGAGGAGATAGTTTGAGTACTAAACATCATGCATTCTGATGTGCATGACTCCCTGAACCATGTGGGCAACTCCATGGACAAGATGAATGATGCAGTCGATCAGGCAGTGTCTATAGTGGAATGTCTGCTGCAGAAGGGTTGACCTCTTCATGGCAGGAGAAGCACTATATCTTCTGATGTTAGCAGATGTGGCTGTGCAAGATTCTGCTCCTGTAGTGACACTACTTCCACTGCTCCATCAGTGATTGTGGTGCCCACTAGGTTGCGTTCATGGACATAGTCAAGAGGAAAGCTCATATAGAAGACATTACTTGCATTCAGGTACCACCCTGACTTCTAGCCAAGACCATGGAAGTAGCATGGCAACTCATAGCTGAGGTGGTTCTCATGATCAGGATAATGATACGGAATATTTGTAAATAGAGCTGCTATATCTAGAGTGGCCATAATGTACTCATTCAAATCATACATAATGAAAGGTTTATGCACGATTTGAATGAGTACATTAAGGTCACTGTAGATATAGCACTTCTATTTACAAGTATTCCACAGGATGCAGGTTTGGAATTTTTTTCATTTATATTTAACATCATTCTCTTTCGGCTTTTCCCGTTAGGGGTCGCCACAGCGGATCATCTCTTTCCATTTCTTCCTATCCTCTGCATCTTGCTCTGTCACACCAACCGCCTGCATGTCCTCTCTCACCACGTCCATAAACCTTATCTTAGGCCTTCCTCTATTCCTCTTACCTGGCAGCTCCATCCTTAGCATCTTTTTCCCAATATACCCATCATCCCTCCTCAGCACATGTCCAAACCAACGCAATCTCGTCTCTCTTGCTTTGTCTCCAAACTGTCCAACATGAGCTGACCCTCTAATATACCGATTCCTAATCCTATCCATCCTAGTCACACCGATTGCAAATCTTAACATCTTTAACTCTGCCACATCCAGCTCTGACTCCTGCCTTTTGTCAATGCCACTGTCTCCAACCCATATAACATAGCTGGTCTCACTACACTCTTGTAGACCTTCCCTTTCACTCTTACGGATACCCGTCTGTCACAAATCACTCCTGACACTCTTCTCCACCCATTCCACCCTGCCTGTACTCTCTTCTTCACCTCTCTTCCACATTCACCATTACTCTGAACTGTTGATCCCAAGTACTTAAACTCGTCCACCTTTACCAACTCTACTCCCTGCATCCTCACCATTCCTCTACCCTCCCTCTCATTTACACACATATATTCTGTCTTAGCCCTGCTGACCCTCATTCCTCTGCTCTCTAGAGCATATCTCCACCTCTCCAGAGTCTCCTCAACCTGATTCCTACTCTCACTACAGATCACAATGTCATCTGCAAACATCATAGTCCACGGGCCTCCTGTCTGATCTCATCTGTCAACCTGTCCATCACCACTGCAAATAAGAAAGGACTCAGAGCTGATCCTTGATGTAATCCCACCTCCACCTTAAACGGATCTGTCACTCCCACTGCAGTCCTCACCACTGTCACACTACCCTCGTACATATCCTGTACCACTCTTACGTGCTTCTCTGCCACTCCCGACTTCCTCATACAATACCACAACTCTTCTCTAGGCACCCTGTCATATGCTTTCTCCAAGTCTACAAAGACACAATGCAACTCCTTCTGACCTTCTCTGTATTTCTCCATCAACAGTCTCAGAGCAAACATTGCATCTGTAGTGCTCTTTCCTGGCATGAAACCATACTGCTGATCACTAATCATCACCTCCCTTCTTAACCTTGCTTCCACTACTCTTTCCCATAACTTCAAGCTGTGACTAATCAGTTTTATCCCTCTGTAGTTACTGCAGCTCTGCACATCACCCTTATTCTTAAAGATAGGTACCAAAACACTTTTTCTCCACTCCTCAGGCATCCTCTGACTTTCCAAAATTTCATTAAACAATCTAGTTAGAAATTCCACTGCCATTTCTCCTAAGCACCTCCATGCTTCCATTGGTATGTCATCTGGGCCAACAGCCTTTCCATTCTTCATCCTCTTCATAGCTGCCCTTACTTCCTCCTTGCTAATCTGTTTCACTTCCTGATTCACTATCCCCACATCATCCAACCTTCTCTCTCTCTCATTCTCTTCATTCATCAGCCTCTCAAAATACTCTTTCCATCTACTCAACACACTCTCCTCTCTTGTGAGTACCTTTCCCTCACTATCCTTTATCACCCTTACATGCTGCACATCTTTCCCAGCTCTGTCCCTCTGTCTAGCTAATCGGTACAGGTCCTTTTCTCCCTCTTTAGTGTCCAATCTCTCGTACAACTCTCCATATGCCCTATCCTTAGCTTTCGCCACCTCTCTCTTTGCCATGCGCCTCATCTCCTTATACTCATGTCTACTTTCTTCATCTCTTTGACAATCCCACTTCTTCTTCGCCAGCCTCTTCCTCTGTATACTCTCCTGTACTTCCGCATTCCACCACCAGGTCTCCTTGTCCTCCTTCCTCTGTCCAGATGTCACACCAAGCACCTTTCTAGCAGTCACCCTTACTAGTTCTGCTGTAGTTACCCAGCTATTCGGTAACTCTCCACTGCCTCCCAGTGCCTGTCTTAACTCTTCCCTAAACTCCACTTCACAATCACCCTTTTTAACTTCCACCATTTAATCCTTGGCACAGCTTTCACATTCCTCCTCCTCTTCTTGATCACCAACGTCATTCTACATACCACCAATCTATGCTGCTTAACTACACTTTCCCCTGCCACCACTTTACAGTCTCCAATCTCCTTAAGACTGGCCCTCCTACATAGTATATAATCAACTTGTGAGCATCTTCCTCCACTCTTGTACGTCACCCTATGCTCCACCCTCTTCTTAAAATACGTATTCACCACAGCCATGTCCATCCTTTTCGCAAAATCCACAATCATCTGACCTTCTGCATTCCTCTCCTTAACACCATACCTACCCATCACTTCCTCATCCCTCTGTTCACTTCACCAACATGCCCATTAAAGTCCGCTCCAATCACTAGTCTCTCACCCTTGTGTACACTCACCACAACTTCATCCAACTCACTCCAAAATTTCTCTTTCTCTTCCATCGCACACCCAACTTGAGGAGCATATGCACTAACAACATTCATCATTACACCATCAATTTCGAGCTTCATAAACATCACTCGGTCAGACACTCTCTTCACGTCTAAAACACTCTTGGCATATTGTTCCTTTAGTATAACCCCTACCCCATTTCTCCTGCCATCCACACCATGATAAAACAATTTGAACCTGTTTCCTAAACACCTGGCCTTACTTCCCTTCCATCTGGTCTCTTGCACACACAATATATCAACCTTCCTTCTCTCCATCATATCAGCTAGCTCTCTTCCTATACCAGTCATACTGCCAACATTCAAAGTTCCTACCCTCACTGCTACACTCCTAACCTTCCTCCTATCTTCCTGCCTTCGGGCACGCCTTCGCCCTCCTCTTCTCCAAAAAATTATAAATTGACTAATGAAACCATTTATGTATTTTGTACATTAATGGAAATCATTATGGAGAACTTTTTTTGTTTATTTTAATAAAATATACTTTAAAAAGCAGAAGGGTATAGCTATGGGATCTACCATAGCAGCTGCTTTCACCAATTTACTTTTAGGTTGGAGGGAGACTGAGATTTTAACTGGTATCCCTTCTTTTTCCAACATTGCCCTATACAAAAGATTTGTGGATGTTTTATTTTTCATTATGAAAGGGTCCATCTGATAGTAAGAAGCTGGTAGATGAATTAAATAGTAGTTTAGACTCTATGGATATTCCGTTAAGTGATTTTGGTACCACTGTTAAGTTTTTAGACATAATTTTAACTTGGAGTACTAATGAAAAGACTTTTGAGAGGAAATACATTGAAAAACTATGTTCTCAAACAACTACCTGCACTATAGGAGCCATCATCTCCTGTTCATGAAACACAACATAAGCAGGGTGCAATTTATAAGGGCTTCCCATCTGACCTATAAAGACTCTGACTGTTTAAAAGAAGTTGATTTTATTATTTAAATTATTTAACTGCAAGGAGTATGATGAAAGCCTTTTATTAGAAACATCTAAGGAAGTTTTATAGAGAAGACATGAACAGTTTCCCCTATGCTATTAAAACCCTTGGTTACAACTACTACCATTTTGGAGAGAAACTCTTATGACAATTCTGGTTCTGCACATTTTGGATATGTCTATTGACAACTTTAGCATTCGGAATACTATTAAAAATAACTGGAATATTATTAGAGGTAATAAGGGAATGGTTGATATAGTGGGATCTGAACGAAAGTTTGTGTATAAGAAAAATGTCTCTATCAAGAGTCTATTACAATATCATAATTATTTTTAAGTGTTCTCAATACCAACAAAAATAAATATATTAGTGTAACTTATTTATTTTATTTTAATATTTATTAATAGGGAAAGACCGACTTGGAACGAGCCAATTTTCAGCGGAGGCCCGCGGAGAAATGCTCCAGATGAATGCCTTTGTAAACTTTTTGTAACACTTATTGTTATATACGTGAACGACCCTATTTTAATTTTCCCCATGTAGACAGAACTTTTGGTAGTAGTAAATGTTTTAATTGCATGCCAGAGGGGTTTTTTTTATGTTAGCACTTGCTGTCAATGTTCCGCTTTTTCATATAGTGATGACAATTAGAACCTTACAGAAGCATATAAAAGAACACCTGTATGCCATTACAGTTAAAGATGTAAATAATGTCCTTTATAAGCACTCAGTGGTTTGTGTTTGTTTTAAAAGAAAAATTGTTTTATGTTTTGGATAATGTGCAAGAAGACTTGAGAGGAGGGGATTATAAAAATAGGCATGAGCAAAAGGAGACTGAATGGCAACTGAGGATAAAGGCCAATTGCTACC
The DNA here is from genome assembly GCF_019279795.1 of Protopterus annectens. Taxonomy (NCBI): domain Eukaryota; kingdom Metazoa; phylum Chordata; order Ceratodontiformes; family Protopteridae; genus Protopterus; species Protopterus annectens. Next base: position 1,224,032,051 of record NC_056733.1, read on the forward strand.
CAGGCTTAAATGATTCCATTAATTAATATTAAGTGTTTTCCAAAGTACACAAAATCAAATGTATAGAGCTTACACCTACCACTATGCTGTCTTGAGATGCCAAAACTTCAACCTTGCCGTTTGTTAAATAACAGTTCAAAAACAACGTTTAAAATAATCCAACATTTAATGAAGACAGAAGTAAAAAACGGCTGACAACATCCTGAAAGTTAAGCGCTTTCTCCCGTTTACAATATGGGCTTCTTCAGAACTAAATTCAATGAATGAAACAGTTGCCATTTAAATTAATTATTTGGCGCCAAAAATGTAGCCAAATTTAATGCTATAGCAGACAAATTTATTACTATTCATATATCTAAACGTTAAAACATAAAATGTAAAATTCAACATGAATCAATTCCCTACACTTATTAACTACAAATAATTAAAATAAAAACCTGCATATTATTAATCAAGCAAGATAAGCAGCGGTTTTATGGAAATAAAGTCGTTCAACCCATGGGGGGGGGGGGTGGAGGCATCAGTAAATAATTGCCACCACATTTCCTCATAAGATAGATGTCCTTTGTAATTTCCCTCTCTTGGGTCCAACTTAATAATATCCAGTATAGAAAATAAAAAATAATGGTTATCTCCCGCCACTTTAATATGTCTGTATAAAGCGTTCTTTTCATCTCTCTTTTTAATACAGTACATATGATCATAAATACGCTTATTTAACTGTCTTTCGGTCTTTCCAATATAGAAAACCGAACATATACCACATAAAGCTAAATATACTAAAAGTTTAGATCTACAATTCCCCTGACAAAACTTAATATTGGATCTATTTATATTGTCTAATTTTACCCCTTCTTTTAAATTTATAGTGTGACACCAATTGCAATTACCACATTTACTAGTGTGTTTCAAAGAAAGATTGTTGTTTGTAGGGCCCATTTCCAAATATTTCTTGATATTTGGTCCCATTTCATTTATAAAACAAGGATGGTGTCCAAGTATATTAACTACATTGTTATCATCAAGAATTATATTCCAATTCCTATTCAATATATCTTTGATTTTAATCGTGTAAGGTCCATATTCAAGTGCACATGCTCTACTGTAATTCCTTGCTGTAACATCTTGCCTATCAGTATGTAAAGCGTGAGTATTTTTGTGACCTAGACCTAATAGAGGGACATATTTTTTCCCCCATTCATCTACAACTTGTTTCCTTACATTCTGCATCATTTTTAAATCATAACCTCTGTCACTAAATAAAGATGTAATGTAAGTGATTTCTGTAAGCATATCCGAATGTGCAGAGGTCATCCTAAGAGCTCGAATGAGCTGTCCCTTATATATATTTCTCATTAAAGTTTTAGGGTAATTACTGGAATATTCAAGATAACTCTTTGAGAATGTGGTTTTCCTATAAATTCTAGATGAGAACTGCTTTCCATTTTTAAAAATAAATGTGTCAAGATAAGGTAGTCCACTGCAAACTGCAAACTGAATTAAATGATCTTAAGAGTGAAGTTCATAAACTTACCTTACTTATTACCAATTTTGGGAATACAGTGACGGGTAGAAAAGATGTAGGCAAACCAAGGGCGTAGCAATGGGAGCAGCTTGTGCTCCCATTTTGCGAACTTGGTTATGCTGGACTGGGAGGAATCAAACTGTATTCCAAAGTGATTATTTCAAACACATCAGATATTATTCACGTTACTTGGATGATATTTATATTCTGTGGGAAGGAAGTTATGATATTTTTACCAGATTTTTGGACTACCTCAATTCTAGTAGTAGGTATCTTAAATTTACTTCTTCTCACAGTAAGGAGGGACTAACTTATCTTGACACATTTATTTTTCCTCATTTTAGAATAAGTAGTCGATATACATTTTCAAGTTCAAAACTGGATTATCTGGAGTATCAGTGTGTCACCCCAGCAATAAAGTGTTTGATTCTATAAATATTCGAAGCGTAAGAAGTAGAACTACTGAAGCATGTGCCTGGATTGCCCAAAGCAAGCCAAATATTCTAGCTGTAACTGAAACTTGCATTAAACCCAACATAAACAAATCGGTTAGCAGCTGGTAGAAGGACAATGGCCTCAAATTAAATGGAAAAAATGCAGCATAGTTCATTTTGGTAAACAAAACATTTTAAAATACCATATAGATGACACATACCCCTAGTCAGACTCTGTCATACAAGATCTAGGCACTGTTGTTGATGATGGCTCATTATTTTTTCATCATGTATCCACTGTAGTTCAGAAAGCCTTCTAACTATCTCCTCTAATTCAAAGGCATCTCCACCAGATCCATGGAACAAGTCTTAGTTCCCCTTTACTCATATATTATTAGACCTTCTATTGAATATAATACACCTTTTGGCATGTATTTTTCTAACTATATCACTCAGCTAGAGAGACCTCAGAGATTCATAATTAAAAAGTTCAGTAGCCTCAAAAATCTTAGTGATTAAGAGAGAGTGGGAGCCTTTTCTTTTCAATCAGTCTCTTACAGACTCCTCCATAGACAGATGGGTCTAGCCTTTCAAGCCATGAATGATCCAAGCCCCTTTGATCTCCTGTTTCTTCACAGAACAAATGGTACCTCAAATACCCTGTTAAGGGAACTAAATCTTCATCAGTGGATAAATAAGACAGGTTGGTATGATGTGTTCATATATAGGGTACCTCAAATACCCTGTTAAGGGAACTAAACCTTCATCAGTGAATAAATAAGACAGGCTGGTGTGATACATTCATATACCAATATATATCTCACCACTGTAAAAATAATTTTCCATGTTACCAGAATAGCATCCTTGATACTTTAGAAAAACTCCCAGATGCTGGATGGGCAGTGTCAAATTCTCCCCTGGTCAGTCTTCTCTTACCCTCTCCAAGGCTAGAGGGAACTTTTGAAAGTGGGTTTTTGGCTACGCCTGTAATTGTCTGCTGACTGAGTACCTAGTACATACCTATGAACATATAGTTGAAGCTATATATATTTTAAATAACTTAAATCAACTAATACCTCTCTCTTCTATCCTAACTGCTTTACAAGTTTTCATTGCTTCATTTTTCCCACATCAGGCATCTGTATACCAAGCTTACATACATTTTGCTCTATCCTCCTAAATGTAATGCAAGCTTTGTACTTAAATGTTTGTTGATAGCAATGTAATTCTATCCCCTCACTTCACTGGTTTATGTACTTTTGTATCCATAGCATAGCATATTATTTGTATTTTAGTCACTGTTACGTCATGTTTATGTTATGTACTCTCCATGAGTGTTCATATCAGTGACACTGGTCTGAAAATAGAATTGGTCTTAACTGATGACTGTTATACTCCAATTAACAAATATGACAGACTGATAGATAGCTAGACAGATAGATAGATAGATAGATAGATAGATAGATAGATAGATAGATAGATAGATAGATAGATAGATAGATTAGATAGATAGATAGACAGACAGACAGACAGATAGATAGATAGATAGATAGATAGATAGATAGATAGATAGATAGATAGATAGATGGATGAATGGAAATTTTAATCCTTCAGTTAGAAGTGCAGTAGATGTAATGTCATGCTTTCAAGCAGCTAAAGCTTTGAAATCACTTTCAGAGGCATGCTGCACCAGAAGCTGTGAGGTTATAATCACAATTTTAGGTATATTTTGCAGCTGAATTCCCTCTTTTCGCCTGAAAGTTTCATAATAAACTGTTTAAGGGAGTCAGTAATCTAGCCTTTCAAAGGCAAGCACAAGTGATTTTAGTTCATATGCCTTTACAACCACAGTCAGACATTTTGTCTTATACTCAGACTTTACTGGCACCAAATACAAAGCAGAAGCCTGGGATAGTTTGGCAAGGAGAATTATCATTGCAATCACAACCTGAAAATACTCAAGCTTGGTATATTAAACATTGGTATCCATAACTGCTTTCTCTTTTCCCTTTTTCCACAGATGCAGAAGAGACAGTCTCAAGTGTGAGATCCCATGCTGAGCAACTAGAAAGGATGAGACAAGCATGTGGTAAGTAAGAATAATTATATAAAGCACTCTTATTGCAGCCTTAACAGTTATAGATGGATTAGTAGCTACACCATACTTTATTATTTTGGAAATGCATATTTGTACAGTACATTTCAATACTATTTATAACTGCTGAAAATCCAGATTTAAGAATCACTGCTTTGCCCTAGTCATTGTAGGGTTCATGGTTGGGTGGCAAGTCCATTATGTAGATGTTAATAAATAAATGAGTGTCAAAAGGTTATGTTACACAAATCCTATTAACTATCCATGTGTGTAATAGCAACATTTGAAATATGTTCCCAATTATGGGTCCTTGTACAACCAATATTTAATGATATGTCCAGATATCCTGCTCTAAAAGGTGGAGAGGTGTGATCTGAAACACAGAGCAACAGTTGCACATTCCCAGATAACAGTGCCCATGAGTCTATAACATGTAACATGAAAGAGAATTTGCAATATGTTGTATTCCAATGGAAAGTACGGTATCACAGTAGACACTGCTTGTGGCTTCTAATATCACACTCCTCAAATATAAAATCACCTAATTGCAATACTGTGTTAGCTTTTCATCAATCAAAATATAGTTCTGTTATGTAATCATCATTACAGCATTTGAAGTGCAGACCTCCAGACCTGTGCCTGCAATGGCCTTCAGTCATGTGTAAGTACTGTACATGTAGCCCAAGTTGTACGAGGATGTATTAGCAATTGTTATTGTTTAAAGTACACTGTAACAGAAGACAATAAAGTTATTTTTGAAGGTTTGTTGTATAATGTGTGAAGTTGCTAATGCTCTCATTTTATTCCCTCACCTCACCACATATCTTCTTTTTGTTATTTATGTATTACTTATTTTTAGTATGATTAATTTTTTATTGTAATATTATTTCTTTAATCAAATTTTACCTTATTATATCATTTTTATTACCTCTTATGTTTTGTTTATTATGCATTATTTTATCTTCTGTTTATATTTCATGTATCATTCTGTTTGCATTAATTTTATTTAACTTTTTATAATGTTTGTTATATATTTTTTCTTCTTGTAAAATCTTTGATTAATTTTGTTTTATGTTTTATTTATTTTGGGCTTTGTTTTTTTTTCTTCATGTTATTACTATTGCACAGCAGGGTAGTCCAGTTCCTGATGATCTGCCTATGCTCACTCCACCAGATGCAGCACCAAGACCCAACACTTCTTGGCTGCCGTCTGTTGCTGCCCCCCCCCCCCCGCTGCCCCTGCCCTACCTGGACCTTCAAGTAGATCTGCCCCAGGTGCCAGGTTTGTGGTCCCCTCTGGGAACAGAGGCAGAGGGGGTGCTTACATCACCTATGTGGAGTTGTCAGATGTGGTGCATGGGATTGTGCACCAGACTCTGGGCACATGCCTACGCTGGATGGAGAACACACCATCCAACCTTGTATAACAGACAGGCCATTAGTCAAGCCATTGGCCACTGCAGCCAGTGGTGCAGTGCTGGAACAGTACTGACAGTCCAATGGGTGAAGACCTGAGTCACACTGCTACTTTGCTGATGTCCATGGGACGTCAATTCCCCCACCCCACCCCAACCAAGATGTTCTCCTCCCTCTTGTGTCCTTCTGAGACCCTGACTTGTCTTGTATGTCTTGTCCATCTACAAATGCTTCCTCACCTTCCCAACTTGCCTGCTTCAGAGTTGCCTATGTTCCTCCCCCAACATTCCACTCTCTCCTTTAGAAAAAAATATGAAAAGGCACTTAACCCCAAAAAAATGTCATCCCATACATAGCTCTCCATTTTGCATGTGTCTACTTTGCATATCTAAATTGGTCCTATGTGCTTCACGATGCAATTATATTGTTGTCACTCCTCTCTATTGAGTTAACAGTCCAAATTCAGCTTAAAATGTGTACATGTGCCCAGTTGTTTCTCTTGAAGAAATGGATACCTATGGTTCTTCCCTACACCCTTCCTGCACACTTCTACCTTTCTGTCACTTTGTTTTTCCCCTTGCTTGCTTCTCATTTCACCACTGTCCTATCATCCCCTTTTCTTTACAGCATTATCGCTAAACATTGGCAATGGTATAGAGGAGCTTTTTCATTTATTTTGTATGAATTTTTAAGGATAAGTGAGAATCAAGTCCCCACCCAATGGAATGTCATCACTGTCACCTCATTGTGACAATGGCTGCTGTGTCTGACATCTGCATCTCCTTGTGTTATTCATTATGATGATGGAGAGCAGTGTCTCCACTCAACGTAGCTGTGCAGTAAGTGTGTGGTGCACAATCATATGCGCCAAACCTGGCAGTTCAGCTCAGGTAATATCACTCCACAGCCTCTACACCACAGGTCTATCATCCTATCATTTGGGCCAGAGCTACCTGAGAGTGCAGGAAGGGCAGGGGCTGCAGGGGGGCATGCTTCCAGGCTGCAGTCCAGAAGTTCTGGGCCTCAGTACTGTAGCCGGTGGTGGGAGTGTAGGCATTTCAGGGGGAATTGTCCTACCCTGCCATGCTGTAGTAATATGCAATGGAAATAGAAATCAAAAAATTAAATAAACATAACACAGACTAATGTACAAACTAACATTTACATAAAAAAAGAATACAAAATAAATATTATAATGGTAAATATAATTACAAACATAATATAATAACGATATAATAAAACAAAATAAAAAAATAAAAGAAGAGAAGAGGTGAGGTGAGAGAAAAAAGAAGTGAACATTATTAACTCCACAAATAATATACAAAGCTTTCTACAAGTAATGCACGATATTATGTTACATTTCACTTATAACAAGAACAAATGTTAATCAGTACCTTTATAATGTTGAATACTACCCTATTGCTAACACAGTTGTACTGTATTACAGATCAGATTGCATCCAGCAATCATTCATGCTGGCATATCTTGAACATATGCATGCTGCATGTACAACATTTACAGTTGACAGCAGGTCATCTGGGGACAGGTATAGAGGTCTGCACTTCCACTGCTATCATTAAGAATATGTAACAGTACTCAGTGTTACTGTAGACAACCTAAATATTCATTGCAAAGAGTCGCCCTTACATTTGTGGAGTGTGTTTCCAAACCACAAGCAGTTACCAATGTACTAGTGTCCTTTCCATTTGGAATACAGCATAATGACAGGACTCTTTCCTTTTACACTGTTATAACTACAGGTTCACTGTTATAATGATAACAATCTTCAGCATGCTCTTGGTGTCCCTGGTGCATAGATACAGGTTCACTGTTATAATGATAACAATTTGCAGCATGCTGTTTGTTTCCCTGGTGCATAGATACAGGTTCACTGTTATAATGATAACAATCTGCAGCATGCTGTTTGTGTCCCTGGTGCATAGATACAGGTTCACTGTTATAATGATAACAATCTGCAGCATGCTGTTTGTGTCCCTGGTACATATATACAGGTTCACTGTTATAATGATAACAATCTGCAGCATGCTGTTTGTGTCCCTGGTGCATAGATACAGGTTCACTGTTATGATGATAACAATCTGCAGCATGCTGTTTGTGTCCCTGGTGCATAGATACAGGTTCACTGTTATAATGATAACAACCTGCAGCATGCTCTTGGTGTCCCTGGTGCATAGATACAGGTTCACTGTTATAATGATAACAACCTGCAGCATGCTCTTGGTGTCCCTGGTGCATAGATACAGGTTCAATGTTATAATGATAACAATCTGCAGCATGCTGTTTGTGTCCCTGGTGCATAGATACAGGTTCACTGTTATAATGATAACAATCTGCAGCATGCTGTTTGTGTCCCTGGTACATATATACAGGTTCACTGTTATAATGATAACAATCTGCAGCATGCTCTTGGTGTCCCTGGTGCATAGATACAGGTTCACTGTTATAATGATAACAACCTACAGCATGCTCTTGGTGTCCCTGGTGCATAGATACAGGTTCACTGTTATAGTGATAACAATCTGCAGCATGCTGTTTGTGTCCCTGGTGCATAGATACAGGTTCACTGTTATAATGATAACAACCTACAGCATGCTCTTGGTGTCCCTGGTGCATAGATACAGGTTCACTGTTATAATGATAACAATCTGCAGCATGCTGTTTGTGTCCCTGGTGCATAGATACAAGTTCAATGTTATAATGATAACAATCTGCAGAATGCTGTTTGTGTCCCTGGTGCATAGATACAGGTTCACTGTTATAATGATAACAACCTGCAGCTTGCTCTTGGTGTCCCTAGTGTACATGTAATGATTTACATTGCAATATTTATGTCAACTGAAACATCTCTTGTATAGTTTGGGAGTGTAGTTTTCTAAATGACAACCTCTACTACCCTGCAGTACCGGACTGCTTTCATAAACATACTAATGCATACCTATTATTGCATTACAATGGACAAATGCATATTCACATTAATACAAGTTTTTAGCACTTTAAGCTGAATTTACTTCTAATGCTAAAATATCAGTACTGTTTTGAAGCATACGTACCACTTGCATCTCTCATCCTTTTCAGTCTTCCTTCATAGGCTTGCACATTTAATATTCTCTCCACATTAGCTGTGGGGGAAATATAAAGACATTAATATCAGCAATCAGAAACATATGCATCTGCTTCATCATTTAAATAGTGCTTGTAGGTGATACTCACACATGTGGAGTGCCATCAGTCCTACATTCATCAATCCAACATTCAAGGGTATTGCTCTTCCTAATCCTGAGGTCTTGATATTGATTTCTGCACTGTTTGCCAGTGTGGGGGATGCTGGTAACAGTGGAAAAATCCTGAGCCAAGCTATTCCAAGCATCAGATTTGTAATCTGATCCAAATAGTGCTCCTGCAAAAGCTGGGGTCCATAATCATTTGCTAGGAGTCCAACAAACACTTTGGACTCCTGCACACCTCACTTTTAAGATTGAAATCTCAATCCTTCACCCTGAATGCTAGCCATCGTTAATGTAGATGAACACCAATGTACAATGTGTAATGTACAATGTTATGATCTGCAACATTTGAAAATGTTGCACACTGTTTACCATCATGCAAATACAGGCAATGTGTTTGCGCAAAGCTAATTATGCACAATATGTGAAATAATACAGATATCATTATGAAAACCGCCTTATCCATCACGACAGTAAGTATTATATAGGAAATACTAGCTCAACTACTAATCTTTATCAGGTGAAGTGGGACATCATTAAAAAAGGCAGGATTATGCAGTATTACAACCATGAACCTTAGCTATGACAGTCCCACAATCACAGTCATTCCCACAACAATAATACAGATTTACATGTCTAGGATTCATTGCATTGCTAGCTATTACAAGGACACATTACGAAAAAACATGGCTGCATACTTGTATTTGAACCCAGTACTCTCTGAACTTGTAAGTGACAAGTCCTTGCAGCACAGGATAAGTTACATAGCTTGTGGCTACATTTGTTTCCATTGTAAAGTTCATACATGCTCAGTATAAGAAAATGCCCTAATAACATGCAGAAAAATAAAGTAATTTATGATATAAACAGTCTAGTTTGTTAGTATACAGTGAATATGCTTACATAGGTGGGCAATCCAGATCAACATGCAATGTAGATTCAGATGCTTGTTTGCCATTTATTCTGAAGTAGTACATGTTAGATGTACATGTAGGGAAACGTTCAACATGGAATTTAAATCATTTACTCCTTACACCGGCTGTTAAGATTCCTGTTTTCAAATATACAAAACTGTCTTAACATGTTGTGTTGCATGGTCAACCAGTAATGCTCTGACCAGTACTGTGGTACTGAGCATGTGTTAAAAGAATTCTATAGTACTTCCCTTACAGTGTTTAAGGATATGTTATTCAGCCACCAAATAAGTAAAGTTATGTTGGCTAGCATGAACAAGCCTTGACTGTTATTTTGTGGGTGTAGATCAAAGGCGTCCACCCCTTTGACAGCCTGTGAGATATCCCCCAGAGCACACATCATGAGCATTTGGGAGAAGGGCACATTCATGTTAACAAGTGGGTTTGCCAGCACACATGTGGCAGATGATACAGATGTTTAACATGCCTTCGCAGACTGAGTTGTACACCTCATGGTTATTGTAGACCCTATCCTATTCCCCATTTCTAGCTGTCATATGTACATGACTCAAATGTAAGGCACACATTAATTTAGGATAATGCAATACATGATATAATTATAGTATTCCTCTGAATATATACTCAGCAATAATGTTTACATTTACCATGTTGTAGCATATCACGCAGTGATGTTTTAAAGATCGTGGATGGTGATGCCTGTAAGACACCAAGCATGCCCCCTGCTACTCTGCCAGTGAGTACAAATAGCATTTTAAGGAATACCTTATTTATTTATTTATTTGTTTTTATTTTACATTTGTTAACCGGGGGTGTCTGACTAAGCCAAAAAGGCCCTTTTTCAGCAGAGGCCCGGGGAGAAAAGCTCTACAAAGAAAAATTACATACACATTTAGTTATTTAGACATGATCAGTATACACACAAATTACAAGAGACATTTTTTTACAGTGGTATGCGGCACATAAACAGTTACAGTGGAGAGAACAAACAAAAGAATATTAATTTTAAAAATAAAGGTAATTAATAGATTTGTGGTATACAGCTGAAATTTGGAACATAGGTAGAATACATACATAGTACACAGGTACAGTACATACACTGTCGATAAGCCAGTGTTTGTGAGTAAGATTGAAAACTATTATCAAGTGCTCTAGATTTAGTATGTGTATGTTATCTGCTTTCACTATCCTGGGGAGCAATCATGGCACTGCCAACTTTAATTGAGATGTTGCCTAATGAGGTCATTAAAGGAGGCTTTGGATGATGTGTTTTGAATGCTAGTAGGGACAGAGTTCCATTTTTTAGCCACTGAACTACTATATAGTACATCTCCAAAGCTATTGTAGCTGATGGTGACTTCTAGTAGTAGTTTGCTTGATGATCTAAGAGGCCTTTTGGCTGAGTGATGTTGTACAAGGTTTTTGAGGGCAGGACACTTATTGGAGAGGTAATGGATAGAATGACAGAGGCAGAGCTGATTGTAGGTTAGGAGGTTGGGCAGTTCAAGCCATTGGAGCTGTCTCAAAGCAGTACAGTGACGAGTTCTATATGAGCAATTTGCAGCAAAGCGGGCAATTCTGTTATAGCAGGCTTCCATTTTGCTTAGTTCAGTTTTGTTGAGATTAGTCAGAATGGGAGATGCATAGAGTAGGGGGATAGAAATTGGGAACGAGCAATGGCTGATCTTGTGTTGTTGGTAAGAAATGGTTTGATACGGTAGAGTGACCCCAGTTTGGCATGTACTTTTTTAATAGTTAAGTTGAGATGACTATCAAATTTTAGGTGGGAGTCTATGGTTATTCCCAATAGCTTAGCCTGTGCCACTGGAGCAATTGGAGTAGCATCTGTGGAGTAGATAGTGAAATAACTGTTAGTGTTTTTGTTAGAACTGATTACAATCATAAGCTGAGTTTTCTTTGGATTGAGGATAAGTTGGGCTTTGGTAAGGTAGTTTTCAACATCAGAGAATGCTAGTTGAGTTGTTTGCAGGAGGGTGGGAATGTTTTATGCAGCACAGATTAAGGTAGTGTCATTTGCATACTGAATTATAGATGCATGCTGTATGGAGGTATGGAAGTCATTTGTGAAGACTGTGAATAGTAGTGGTCCTAAGATAGAACTCTGTGGGACTCCTATAGTTATGGGCAACTGAGGAGAGAGAGAATTTTCCCATTTCACAGCTTGCTACCTGTCAGTTAAGTAGCTTTGAAACCAGATGAGAGCGGAATTTGATAGATGATATTGGTTTAGTTTGTTTAGCAGGATATGGTGTGAGACTGTGTCAAATGCTTTGGACATATCCAAAAAAAGAGTTGACAATTGTAGGCCTTCATTTTTGAGATGGTTTACTGTGTCTGTGAAGCAGAGGAGGGCTGTAGTGGTACTATGGGCAGGTCTGAAACCATGCTGAGTAGGTGACAAGATGTTGCTGTCTAGGAGATAGTTTATCATCTGGGTATGGATGCATTTTTCTAGGATTTTGGCCAGGGGGGAGAGTAAAGCAATGGGTCTGCAGATATTAAGTTCAGTGGGGGTCCCACCTTTATGTATGGGTGTAACATAGGATATTTTCCAGAGTTTGGGCACATAGTTTTCAAGAATTGCTCTGTTTATAAGAGTGGAGACTAGGATAGCAATAACATCTGCTGTGAGTTTCAAGAAATAGCTGGGGAGTAGGTCGGCTGCTGTTGATGAGGTTTTTAGTTTGGAGAGCATGCTTTTGATTGAAGTGGTGAAAACTGTTTTGAGGGTAAAGCTTGTATTAGTGTTTTTGTGTTGGGGGGGCTAGTGAGGAAGGAACTGTCCTGTGATACTAAGGATAGAATTGAGTTCACAAAGTGGGAGTTGAATTGTGTTTCAATGGGAACTTTAGTGTCAGGGGTGGTTGGTTTGGGGTAGCCTTTTGGGTGAATTTTAGTAGCTGGTTTACATTTTTTCCAAAATTTTTGTGGGTTGTGTTGGTATTTAATTTGTAATGTTGTGTAGTAGGATTTTTTGTCCGGCCTAATGCATTTTTTTGCATGGTTGCGCAGTTCTTGGTACTTAGTTAGGCTTTGTGTTTCTTTGTTTTTTTTTATAGTAAAGCCAGGCAGTGTCTCTGGACTTGAGGATTTGTTTGGTTTCTTTACTAAGCCAGGGGTTTGTAGAGGTTCTAACCTTGATTTTGTACAATGGAGCGACAGTGTCTAGGTGTTGTAGAAATGTTTTGTTGAAATATGCTACAGCCTGGTCAAGTGGGAGGGTTTTTAGGGGGTTCCAGTCACAGTAACAGAGTAAAGTGTTGAGGACCTCAGGAGAGAATTTTTTGTGTTTCTAGTGGATATATAGTTAGTGGTTTTGCATATGCTTGTTCTACTACATATAAAGTATATTATGCTGTGGTCACTTAAGGTGTATGAAAGACTGCCTGTGTGAGGGTACAATGTGGGGTTGTTTGTTAGGACCCAGTCAAGGATGGATTCCCTTTTAGATTTTTTATCACATCTAGTTGGAATTTGGACTAGCTGCTGGTAGTCATAGAGATTTATTAGATTACTTGGTGGTTCTGATATACAGGTGAACCAATCTAGGTTGAAGTCCCCCAGAATAAGGGTTTCTTGTGAGTATGTGGAAGAACACCAGGATAAGAAGTCTTCCAAGGCTAGCAGGTGTATTACCAGGTGGAATATAGATCACAGTTGTGGTGATGACCTTTTTAGGGTGAAGTTGAAGTTGTGAGATAAGTATGTCCAAATTATTGTGGGAGGGGTAGGAGTTTGGTAATTGACGGACAGTTAAGTTGGACTTATACAGTAAGGCAGTTCCACCCCCTTTACAAAGTGGTCTGTCTTGTCTAATGATACTGTAGACAGTAGGGAGAACTTCTGAGTTAGGTACGTTTTTATTTAGCCAGGTTTCTGTTAAAGCAACTATGTCTGGGGAGTAGTGTGCTATTGTTTCCAGGAGTTCAGGTATTTTATTTTTGATACTTCAAATATTAATATTTAGCATTAAAAGATGGTTGGTTTTGCTGTTGTTGTTGATTTGTCCAGGGATGAAGAAAGTGGGGGTGTTATGTTCTGACATTTGTGTTGGAGCAGTTTGTGTTGGGCAGGATGGATTTGGACCTGGGTTGGGGTGGATATTCCCACTTATGGTGAGCCTGGAGTTAAAATTGTTATACAGATGTTGGAGTTTGGTGAGGAGTGTCAGAAAGTATTGTGTTTTTTTGCTGTAGGAATGAGAGCATATGTGTTTAATTCTGAAGTGGTCCATTATGTAGTTCTTGAATAACTGTGGGCAGATATTATTATAATGTGTGGTGTCTGTATACGAGAGTGTATAATGTAGTGTTGTGCTACTAAGTTTAGGGATATTGCTAGAGTGATAACTTGTGGTGTTGTAAAGAATTATGAGAAGACAGACTAGACTTAGTTGTGTGATAGTCATGGTTATAAAGTTTAAGTTGTTTCTAGGTGGGGGGCCTGAATAGGAATTATAGGGTTGCACTATATGTGGAAGGGGAAGTAGTGTGGGTGATGTAAAAATGCCTAGTGGGAATAAGAGTGATTGGGAGTATTTTGTGTGGAGCAAGTTGGTGTGGTATAATGTGATATGGCTTGAGGAGCTGTGATTGGTGGTGGTGATGTGAGGGTGAGCTATGGGTGTGGCTGTGATTACTATAAATGTAGAGGTAGTGGGGGTGGGAGGGAATAGGGGGCAGGGCAGGGCAGTGAAGATAGCCCAAGCATTAGCAAGGATGAATGGAGTGGGGCAGAGCCAACCAAGACAAGAGAAAAAAGTAAGTATTACTTTACAAATCTGAACACTTTAAACAAATTCCTGAGGTCAAATGGCTTACGGGCAAGCAGAATGTAATTGCTGAAGAGCACTTGTGTCCTGGTGGGAGACTAGAAATTTAAAGATGGCTCCATGCTCAGCAGGATTCTAATATAGACTTTGTATTGGGGGAGGGAGATAGCACAAGGGGTGTAAACCAGGGGGAATGCAAAGAAACCAGAGAGGCAATCAGTGGAAATTAGTGAAGGCCTCAGAGGGGGTAAGTAATAATTCAAACTACCTGTAAAGTGAAGGAAAGAAGAGACAGTAAAGTTTATTAAGGTTGGGAGTGTGTCTTCACATTGACTTTCTGATTAGTAACCAGTCTGTGCACAGATTAGAGTAGGGAGATACATTAGCAATGAAGGGGAATGTATAGAGATGCAAATAAACAGGTGGGCCTCCAAGTGATACAAACTAAGACAGAAAGTACTGAGAGGGCTGCTTGATGGTTAATTTAGTCACAGGGATGTGAATTAAATGTATACTGTCTATTGGACAGTTAGGATTACTGTACTAGCGGGGGTTGGGTGGTGGGGAGGACACAAGGCTACAACAGTCAGTTTTATTAGCAAGCTGAGAACTGCTAAGAAATACTGCTAATGTAATAGCTTCACTCTCATAAAAAATACAAGTAGAATGCCTGAGTGGACTGACCCTGCTCTTGAGGCTCAAAATGTATATCCCTGTTTAGTTTGCAGTACTGATTCCTTCTTATACTGTATGGGTGGAGTGGAAGCCGCAGACTGCAGATTTGCTCGAGTGTGCTCCTGCTCTTGAGGCTCAAAATGTATATCCTTGTTTAGTTTGCAGTACTGATTCCTTCTTATACTGTATGAGTGGAGTGGTAGCCGCAGACTGCAGATTTGCTTGAGTGTGCTCCTGCTCTTGAGGCTCAAAATGTATATCCTTGTTTAGTTTGCAGTACTGATTCCTTATACTGTATTGGTGGAGTGGTAGCCGCAGACTGCAGATTTGCTTGAGTGTGCTTGGCAAGCAGAATGTAATTTCTGAAGAGCACTTGTGTCCTGGTGGGAGACTTGTGGTCTGTGGTGAAGTGGTCTGAATGAGTGTTGAGAACTGCAGTCTTTTTGTGGTAAACAGCATCATTGATCAATACAGAAGGATCTCATCTGTGGGCTGTGGTCTCAGAAGTGCGCCATTCATAATGACATCACAGGCAAAAAAATGAGAAGTTCTGCGAGCACCTAGAGGCTGGTACATGTGGGCGGACTTTGCAAAATGGAATCTGCCACCATTTTTGTTTCTTTTTTTGTCTGTGAGTCAATGCTGAGAGAGTTTGTTCGATTCCTCCAGTGTCTATGTTCCCTAGAAAATGTTCACCTTCTCTGTGTATGGCTATTGCCAGCAGCAGTGTCTTCAGCCTGTATTACAGACAGGTGTATTCAAAAATCAGCAGGTAATGACAACCTATTTGGCCTACTTTGTGTCTGTACTGCAGTATTTTCTCAATCCACAAAAAGACTAAAAAATAAATGGCGACAGCATGAATGCTTTTATTTCTTGTGGACTAGCTTTGCAGATTGATTAGCATGCAGTTCAACTGTGTATACTGTAATTAGCATCTCTGAAGCACAGAGTAGGACACATGCAATCAATTATTGAGGTACTCCATTATGAAAAGGCAAATGAGTAGCTAGGTAAACTGATGTGGATAAGAGTTAGTACATGATTGTAATTGAGATACACATTCCTTTGGATTCACTATATTTCGACAGAGGAGTATTGCACTCCAGCAGGTGCTGTATGTATTCATCTTGTAATGTAAATAATGCCTGTTGAAATGTAGATAACAATACATGTGAAGTAAATCTGTATGCATTTGTTAGAAATACACTCATTACATGGCCTTCTTTACCACAAATATGAAGGATAGAGGCTGTAGAGTTGGCATAAAGTATAATGCAGTGTGCTATGTACACATGCTCCATGGAAAGATCCTGTGATAGTAATTTTAACATGTACCCATTATTTACTTAAGAACATTGTTCATGACCCTGGTATTTGTTATGTTTTGGGGGTTGGGGGAGAGATGAAATCCTGCTATGGAACAAACTAGAATGGAATGTTATGTTGGGTGGGATCATAGTTCATTATTTGTTAGGGCACAATAAATAACATTCTGCTCTTGTTACTCTCTTGATTTTGCAACCACCCTTGCTATTTACTGCAGAATGTTGAATCTTTACAATTGAATCCACTTTTGAGTTTTGGGGGCCTTCCTTTACTGCATAATCTGTATAACAATTTGTACTTATGTGATTCTTATATGTCTTATCATCACTTTGTCTTTCAGTAAGCGGCATGACCTGAGACACAGACCCCCAATCTCTGAGGCCAAAATGAGCTGATTATTGATGCACTCAGACAACACCATGAGGTCCTGCTGCTAGCAGGGAGAGAAAGAATGTCTGAGTGCGCAGAACTCTGGAATGGCCTTGTCTGAAATATCAACATGATGGGCAGACAGAGTTGCGTGTATGAGCAGGTGTGTCACAGAGCTATTGACATGATACATGCAGCCAGGAGGCATGCAGCTGAAGTAACAAATGACCGTGAGGTCACTGGTGGTGGGCCTGCAGTAGAAGAATCCCTCAGAGCCACCAAACAATTCCTGGCAAATTTTGCCACTCAGGAAATCTCCCAGCAGTCCAACAGCCAGTATGTCCTTGACATGGGTGCCACTACTGATATTCAAAAGGAGCGTCCATGTAGGTTGTGTTAGATCATTAGTAGAATACATTTGCAGTCAGTCTGTAATACTGTATACAGTTCTGGTGTGTGGCAGGTTGCTTTATTGGTGGGGTATAAGTCAAATAGCTGCAGTGTTCAGATCTTTTAACTGCCACAGAAAGATTTCTGGCACACATCTACACACAGGACAGCTCCCAGTAAACCTTGTGCCAATATGTTCTTGATGTGGGTGCCATTTCCACATCACATGTGAGGCTGCCAGGAATGCTTTGTTTTTCATCATTAAAATATTTCTGCATTCTGTCACAAGTGCATATAGTTGTGCCAAGTTGTATGTGTGTTGGTTGGGGAGTATTTTCAGATAGCTACAGTTTTATGCACATTTAAAGGATGTTAGCCACATTCCTGATAACATTTATTTGAGCATACATATTAACCCCTGTTGAATGTGTGGTGCTGTTGCCATTATGTCTTTTTTTACTTTTCCTAGGACTGTCAGGAATTCAACATGAAAGGGATGCAGCAGTAGGTAAGTAGACTACATTTTTCCTGTACTGTATATATATATATATATATATATATATATATATATATATATATATATATATATATATATATATATATATATATATATCTTCCAACATATCTCCTTTTTTCTGAATGTCAATCATTCGGGCCTGTATTTCAGATCATAGTAATTGAATGTCAGATTACTGTGAAGTCAGTAATGATAGGAAATATTAAATAATATGACACAGATCCTGCATTCAAACTGCATACCCTTCAGATATGTCATGATGAAGCAAAACCTGTTACTAAATATGTTTGTAGGAGCATATTATGTAACATTTGCCCTTATTCTTTAGCCTTTTTACAACAGCTATTTGTAACTTTGTCCACACTTCTTACCATAATTGGTTGACAGGTTTACATGTCTGTACTAGTGACAGCAGTGTAAATTGCACCATAGTAGTGCAGATATTAATATTGTCCTTTATTTTTTTTTTTTATCACAGGTGAACATGGCAGTAGTTCTGTGTCTCCGGAGCCACGTGATGTCAGTGTCTCATCAGTGTCTGAGGGTGGGCAAAGTGAGGCACAGTCAAGGGCTGCAGAGGCTAAATCTGACACAGAATCTGACATCCAGCACCCACACTCAGGATCCCCGGAAACAGCCAGTATGCTTACGCATACCTAGTTCACTAAGGCCACAAATATTGGGCAGCTGGCAAGTGAGGACATAGACCAGGGAAGTGTGGCTACCATGGCTTCAGTGCCTGTTGATACTGTCTGAGCCAAACTGTTGGTGAGTTGCCACACAGGAGCATTGATAGATCTGCTCATCAGAGGCCTGCTGTCCCTCCACCACCTGGTGTAGGTGTGTCTTTACATGTCATTTAATGTATGTTTAGGGCTGTAATGGAGGCACAGGCACATTCAGAATGTCACTGTAGGAGACTGCTAAGGGCTTTAGATGCAGCACAGTCTGACATATTTGACTGCTCCCACTGTGTTGTTGATGCACTGGATCAATTTAATGCCATGTATGAACAGGATGTGTCTGTGATGGAGCACAGAGCATGTGTCATGGAACACACATTGTCTGTGCTGGAACATCTGCTCGGAGGGGAATATCAACCTCATCGGCATAGGTAAACAACTACATCTACTGAGAGCCAAAGGGGTCATGCCCGATCAACCTCTTGTAGTGGCAGTACATCCACTGCTCCATCAGAGACTGTACTGTCCACCCAGATGTAGCAGGCCATGGGGTTGTGGTCCTGGCTGTTCCCATGAAGGCAGGACATCCAGCAGACATCAGTCACCCTCAAATAGTAGCTCACCATCTGACCTTGGGTGTGGAGGTGCCAGTGCAACTCCTGGCAGAGCCAATTTTCATGGTTGGGGACAAAGACAATGAACTGTCAGCTTACCATGCACGGCTCACAGCTGTCCAACATACAGACATGTAGGGCTAGCATTGAGCTTGACTGTGTTCATGCAGACACTCACTCATCAATGTCACATTGAGGGGAACCAACTGACACACACCCTGCATTTACATGTTTTCTGTTGGCCGCTGCCCTTACTGACTCACATACATGCTCATTAACCTTTTGTGTCAGTCTTGGCCTCCTGCACCCTCACGAACCAACAAAATGATGACAGTGCCACATCCCTGTTGTTTGCCTTTTGGCTTCATTGATACTTAAGATATGTGTCTGATGAGCAGGATGACTACCTACATTTAATATGTATTTCATATGTCCATTTGTGCTATTTTCCTGATAATTGTAACTGTCAGTTATATTGTAGTTAGCCAATTAGACAATTGCTAGCATAATAATTATGCACCCCCACAAACCACCCTGTGCAAGTGATGACTGTACTACATCTCTGTTGTCTCTCCCTTGGCTTCAGGGGTACTAGAGGTATGTGTCTGATGCATAGGGTGAATACCTACATGTAATAATGTATTTTATATGTCTATTTGTGCTGTTGTCCTGATTATTGTAACTGTCATTTATATTGTAGTTAGCCAGTTAGACAATTGCTATAAAAATAAGTCCTCTACTTTCTAGCTGATGGTTTTGTAAGGCTTGCGAAATCAGTCAATGACGAGTCTCATTAATATATCGAACCTTCTTTTTCAGGTTTGTTTAGTAATAACTTATGTGTGCACATCCAAAGTCAACGCATCGGATTCTGAGCTCTGGATTATTATGTCATCACTGCAGACAAAGCTCAAATCAGTAATGCAGTATAATGTTTTGCTTTTTTCATGCACAACACCATAGGTTTGTTGGTTCATAAGCTGTGACAAGGGTATTTTCCTGATGGTGTTTAGAACTGTAGCCGATACATTGCAATATGATATGCAATGGCATGTATAATGTATGCCCATGATTCTTACATAAAGGACCACCCATGTCCAGCATATAATCATCAGTGATCCATGGCAGATAACATGTTTACATAAGTCAGCCAGCCTGTGCTCAAACAAGTTTATGGATGTGCTCTGTTTGATATACATTGGAATCCTAATGCAGATGACTGACAACCTTTGAGACATATGTGTCTACCCAGCATGTCCTATGTATATTATATTGTACATTGAGGTCCATGGAACAGGTGGTTGTGGTCCCATATGACTTAAGGATGTGCAGCATATTCATCCTGTTTGTCCCAAAGACAGCCATGTAATGTATACATATTCTGGCTCATAGCTATATATCTGATACTGCATACATTGACAGCTACTTCATTCTGCCAGCCGAAGACACATGTTGGAGACTCTCTGATGTTTTATTACTCAGAGATGTCTGCTGTCTGTCAACTTCCTGCAGGTGTCTGGGACAATATTTATATCAAACTGGGGATTATATACATTAATAGGGCTGATGATGGATGAGTATAGTGGATTGATAAAATTCCTGGGGATGTAATGCCTTTGCTAATCAGATGTAAGATAGAGAATGCCTTCTTCCCAACAGTATATACATTTGGCAGTTGACGTGTTTCAAGGTATATTAAAGCATAATTGGAGAATATTATACTCTGTTTTTTTTTAAATATGCAGGAACATATTTTAATACAGGGAATGCTGATGCATGTTGGTGCAGTTGTTATAACACCAATGGCTTTGTCAGTAGTCACTAGTGGAACAAATATGTTTTGCCAAACATCCTCTGCTTTCTTTTGGGCCTTTTGGTATGTATATGGTAAAGAAGAGAGGAGACAGCACTGAATGATCTGTTAACACATAGGTGACAGGTCAGCTGATTGAGGTGAGATCTCCTACTTTGACTAAGTATTGTTGGTCTGTGATCCCATTTGCAACAGACAGTGTGATATCCACTTTGGTTAGTTTCTCATTGAGAGCATGAGTTGTATTGTATTGAATTGCCTGGCCAAGGCAAGATAAGATGGGTGCATAGCCTTGTATATGTTTCTGCTAACAGTCTGTATTTCCTACAGTTTTTGCAAGCACAAGCTACCCATGAGAACAGGTAACTAGAACAGATCTACTGTTTGGTGGTCACCTATGTCCTTCTGTCTGAGACTCATGCAGACTGTTTCCATTGCCTTAAAGTGAACATTGAATACAGTTATGGGAGTATAATTCCATTTGTATGTTGCCTATCCTACATTGTGTGGGTGGGAAATGATCACTGTATTCAATTAATTCTGGATGACAGCAATACTCAGATCATGGATGACTGTGATGCCTAGTGCAGTAGGTCACTGTTGCAGCACATGAAGACCACAGCCCAGAATGTCGTCTGGTCCCGTGGATTTTGTGCTCCATGCATTATAGTGAGCAGTGATAACCTGCTTTTTGTAGGTATCACTGTTTGGAGGTGATGATGCAAAAATGTAGTAAGCTTGGTATTATGAGGAGAGGGGCACTTTACAGCCACCTGTGTCTGCGAGCAGGTTTGGAATTTATAGTTGGACAATGTGTGCAATACCATCCAGAATTACTTCAATATGCATCTGAGTGATATATTTTGTTTTCCAGATGTACCACTTCTTTTAACATTCTCTATGCAGATAACAGGTCCAGACCTCTGATCCTCACCTATCAGTTTCCCTCTGTTTCCCCTGCAAGTCTATTTGACATGATTTTCTTTACTCAGTGCATATAATGCCTCACCAGGATTATTATAGAAGGGCAACTGAAATGCCATGGAAGAAATAGTGCACCACTCCACAAGGGTCTGTAATATGTTAGACCTGTTCCTCAACAATAGGAGTGAACAATGTAATGGCACATGCGTAGTGTCTACACTGTTAATCCAACCATAAAACAGTATGTGTAGAATTTGGAATACCAAATGAACTCCCTAAAGGAGGACTCAGTTTCAAAAACGTCATCCAAGGTAAATATATCTTCCTAAGGGATGGTGTAATCAACTTCCAAGCTCAAGTTTCCACAAAATACATTTACATCTATACACATCTACACAAATGTATACACACAACCATGCCTTATATGCTCAAAGACACATCCACCAGGAAATACAATCCATACTGATGGATCTCTGTCATTACTACATTCCACAGTAAGTGAAAGATGCTGCTGTTTACAAATACAACATGTACAAACAGTTTTGGAAGGCCACTCACCTTAGTGCAGCCAAACCAATGAGACACCTTGAAAAAGCCTTATAAAGCAATTATGCTAATACATTTATGACACATATCCAGGGATAACTATAAGCCTGTCTTCATTTACATCTGCAAATAAATATATATATATATATATATATCATTCAGATGTATTTTGAACTAATTCTGGATAGTAGTGCACACACGCTGACCCACTGTAAATTCCAAACCTGCTAGCAGACATAGGTGTCTGTAAAGTGTCCCCCCTCACAGCACCAAGCTTACTACATTTGTGCATCATCACCTCCAAACTGTGGTATCTACAAAGAGCAAGTTATCACTGCTCTCTCCATGACTAGGAGCACAGCCTTAATGGGACCAGATGACATTCTGGGCTGTGTTCTTCATGTGTTGCAAAAGCGAGCTACTCCACTAGGTACCATATTCAACCACAGTGTAAGTACTGCTTTTGTCCACACTGAATGGAATACAGAGACCAGTTCTCACCCATGCAATGGAGGATAGGAAACATACAACAGGAATTATAGTCCCATAACTGTATTCAACCTTCACTGTAATGCAATGGAAACAATCTGCATGAACCTCTGACAGAAGGACATAGGTGACCTCCAAACAGCAGATATGTTCCAACTAGCTGTACTCAAGGGTAGCTTGTGCCTGCAAAACCTGTGGGAAGTCAAGACTGTGAGCAGAGATACACACAAGGCTATGCTCTTATCTTATCTTGACTTGGCCAAGCACGTCAACACAAGACAACATTTGGTTTCAAAGAGAAACTAACCAAGGTGAATATCAGACATTCTGTTAACAGGTGGGTTGCAAATGGGATCACAGACAAACTATAGTCAAAGTGAGAGACCTCACCTCAAGCAGCAGACGTGTCACCTGTGTGGTAACAGATGTGTCAGTGCTGTTTCCCTCTTGTTTGCCATATACTTATTGAAAGTCCAAAACAAAACAGAGGATGTGTGGTAAAACAACTTTGTGCCACTAATGACTGCTGACAAAGCCATGGTTGTAATAACAACTGCACACACATGCATTACCATACCCTGAGTTAATAAATGTTATTCATTATTCAAAAATAACCCAGAGTGTAGTATTCTCAAATTCTGCATCAATATACCTTAGAACACATGTCAACTGTAAACTGTGTGTACTGTAGGGAAGAAGGCTTCTACATATTGCATCTGATTAGCAAAGGCATTACATTGAGAACAATTATTTTTTTCAGTCCCCTATACTCATCTACCATCAGCCCTATTAATGACTATAATCCTCTGTTTGATATGTATTGTCCCAGATACCTGCAACAAGTTGACAAACTTCAGACATCTCTGAGTAATAAACATCAGAGAGTCTCCAACATGTCTTCTGTGGGCAGAATGAAGTAGCTGTCAGTGTACGCAGTATCAGATATATAGCTTTGAGGCAGAATATGCATGCATTACATGGCTGTCTTTGCCACAAATGGGATGAATATGCTACACATCCTTAAGTCATATGGGACCACATTCGCCTGTTCCAGGGACCTCAATATACAGTAGAACATACAAAGGACATGCTGAGTAGACACATGCATGTCTCAAAGGTTGCCAGTCATCTGCATTAGGACGCCAAGATATGTCAAGCAGAGCACATCCATTAACCTGTCTAAGCACAGGCTGGCTAACTTGTTGCGAAAATGTTATCTGATTATGTTATTTTTTATTAAAACATTATATTTCACCACTGATTGTGCTGGCAATTTTTCTTGTTTTTTATATGCTTTTTGGCCCTTTACTAGTGCCATACTTGCAGAGCTTTTTGTTTTAGTATTTTGGATTGGCTCACTCTGTTGGATTGCTGGATCTGAACTGCTCTCCCTTCTTCAGCATCTCTGTGGAGTTCAGCCTTTTTAGTGGATGTTTATTGACTGTGTTATTGACCTCAGAATGGATGTGGCCAAGAACTGGAATTTGCAATCTTTACTCTCTGGGCTGGTTTCTGATAAACACTATATTCATGAGTTTGAAAATTTTGGCAATATATCACTGGAAAATTCAGGTACGTTTTCCACATCTACTTTGACTTGCATTAAGGCTTCTGAACAGTTAACGGCTATTGTCAAAAAATTGTGGGCAAGTGTTTGGCACTTGAAGGTTTTGAAAGAGTATGAGTTAAAGGGATATTGTCCACAAGGTTTACGAGTGTGTATACAGCCCATGGTACATGCTACAGATTATTTTTTAGTGAATGAATGAGCTAAAGCTCAGCAAGCAGCTTTGATGATGTTTGTACAAGTACTGGTTGTGTTTTACAAGCGATAAGTTTCTAAAATGTTGCTGAGTGTTATGCATAGTATTGAGCAAGTTAAATCTTTTGATGAACACTCGGACTATGCCAAACAGTCTGGTCTTTTTTCTTCTGGGCTGGTTTCTTATGAATGTGAATTACAAGCCCGGGAGGATAAAACATTTAAAAGAGATGCTGCTGATTATCTTCGGGGCAAACGCTTTGTAATATATAAATCAGTGAAATTTATACAGGGCCAGGAATCACAGTCTTGGGATCATATTTTGACAACAAAGATGTAGGGGTGAATCACAGTTTATTTTTAGGCAATCCTCCTTCTCTCTTCCTATGAATAAATATATTTCTGTGTTCTAGCAAAATGCATTAAAAGATTTACATTTTCATTTTTGTTATAAATTTGGTCCCAAGAGAAATTTAACCCCAGAACAGTATCATGCATTATGTGCTTTAAGAGGCAACAGTAAGGTGGCCATTAATAAGGCAGACAAGAGGGGTACAGTGGTGGTATGGGCTTGGACTTTATACTGTATGCACAAGAAGCTAAAAATGAGTTGATGGATACACAGTTTTATCAGAAAATGGTGTTGGATCCCAAGTAGTATTTCAAGAAGGATACAGATTTTTTTTACTTTAGATTTTAAGGAAGAGATCATTACTAAAAGTACATTATATCATCTGACAGTAACTGACCCTACTACACAATATTTCTACGTTACCTAAAATACACAAAAATTCCTTGTGCCCCCAGGGTAGATCCATAGTTTCAGATCATGGCTGATTAATTGAGCCTCTTTCTGTTTTTCTTGCAAAATACTTAAAACCCTTATTAAGTAGAGTTCGATCTAGGCTTGAAGATACCACAGAATTTCTTAATACAGTAATGTATATGGAATTAGAAACTGCATGGTATATGTGTACATTAGATATCAAGTCACTGTATACCAATATTCCACATTGGGCTGGCTTGCCAGCTGTAGAATTTTTGGTTAAACAGTTTGGGCTTATATAGTTCTGGATTTAATAAATTTTTGTTATGTTTAACTGAACTTGTTTTGACCAAAAATTTTTATTATTTTAATGGCGATTGTTACCTACAGTTGAAAGGTTCAGCAATGGGGGCTTCATTTGTCCCCATTTATGATGACCATTTTATGGGGTATACAGAAGAGCAATTAATATACGATGCCATAACATTTATTTGGAGGAAATAGATATTTGGAGATGTTACCTTGATGATTGCTGGCTAGTGTGGAAATCTGATGTGGTTTATTTGAAGGAATTCATACAATATTTGAAAGATAACACATGGGGTTTACTGTTTACTCTTTGTTATGACACCAAAGAAATGTCTTTCTTGGATATTAAGATTGTTAAAAAAGTTGATGGCATGCTTGATACTTCTTTTCAAAAAGAGTTTCGTTATGATTCGTTATCGGATGCTAATAGTTGTCATACATCGTATATTGTTAACCATATTCCTAAATCCCAGTTTCTATTTAACAGAATTTGTTCTTCTGTGGAGGAGTTACAAAAACACAGTGAGGGGCTAGCAGTTAGGTTATGAGTTAGGGGATACAATAAGGCTGTTATACAGTGAGGCAGTCGCTTTGCTCAGTCTGTTAATAGGACCACCTTATTAGGATACAATATTAAGGGAAAACATGATACAGATATCCATTTGGTTACCAGTTTTGGTAGCAGTAGTAGGCTGTTTTGTAAATTGATCAATAAACATTGAGGAACACTTTTGGATGAATATAAGTTGGCTAAACTTTTGCCATGATGGTGCATATTTACATACAGAAGGGGCAAAACCATTGGTAATTTTTAAAATCATTTTAAAAAATTGTTTATTCTGATGCCAATAGTCAGTCATCTACAGAAATTATACCTTTGGTAGGTTGCTTTCCCTCTGGGAACTGTACAGCTTGCAGACATGTTGTGAAAATAAAACCATTTTCATCTGCTAATACATCTGATGTATTTGATATTCAACATTTTGTCAATTGTGTTTCTGAAAGGGTCATTTATTTGGTAGAATGAATATGTTCTGCTTTTTATGTAGGACAAACATCTAGACAGTTTAAGTTACGTATATATGAAATTTAAGTCACATCAGAAATAAGAGACTGTCTAATGCTTTATAGAAACATATTTTGCAACATTCTGCAGTGACCTTAACATTTGCTCTTACTGATTGTATTTGTTTTAGATGACTTAATAAGCTGGGTTGGCATGCTTTATTAAATAAAAAAGAATTGACTTGGATTATTAAATTAGGGACACTGTTTTCCCCTGGTTTAAATGATATATTTTGATTGGCTTTGGGACAGGGAGGTGTGTTTTATGATTTAGATACGTATATTGTGCATATGTATAGTGTGTTTTTCACTTTTTATATGTGGCACTGAAGAAGACTTTTGCCAAAACTAGTGGGCTATTCATCTTGTGTTGTGGATATTAAAGCATTATATTTTACCACTGGTTGAGCTGGCCATTTTCTTGTTTTTTTTTTTTTTTTTTTTTTTTTTTTTGGGGGGGGGGGGGTTATATGCTTTTTGGCCCTGCACTAGTGCCGTACTTGTGGAGCTTTTTTTGTTTTAATATTTTTACTCTGGATGTGTAAATATAAGTTAGCTCTAAACAATCTTTAAAGAGACATTTAGATATATTAATGATACACATTTCATTGTCTGACTTCACAAGCCTTACAAAACCATCAGCTAGAAAGTAGAAGAATTATTATGCTAGCAACTGACTAACTGGGTAACAACAATATAACTGACAGGTACTATTATCATGTCAACATCACAAATGGAGACATAAAACACTTATTAATGTAGACAGTTACCCTGTGCATCAGACACATAGCTTTAGTATCTTGGAAGCCAAAAAATAAACAACAGGAATGTGGCATAGTCACCACTTGCATAGGGTGATTTTTGGGGGTGCAGGAGGCCTAGGCTAACAAAAAAGGTTAGTGAGTGTGTGTGTGAGTCAGTAAGGGCAGTAGCCAACATGGATCATGTAAATGTAGCATGTGTGTCAGTAGGTTCCCTCAATGAGACATTGGTGTGTGTGTGTGTGTGTGTGTGTGTGTGTGTGTGTGTGTGTGTGTGTGTGTGTGTGTGTGTGTGTGTGTGTGTGTGTGTGCGTGCATGTTTGTGTGTGTATACATTAACACAGCATAGCTCAGTGCTAGGCACACATGTCTGTATGCCTGACAGCGGTGAGCCACTCAAGGTAGAGCTGACAGTTCATCGTCTTCATCCCTGCCCATGAGAACTAGCTCTGCCAGGAGTTGCACTGGCACCTCCATGCCCAAGGTCTGATGTGTGGTACTACCTGAGGGTGACTGATGTCTGTTGGATGTGCTCCTTTCATGGGAATGCCCAGGACCATGACTTCATGGCCTGCTACATCTGGGTATGGACAGTACACTCTCTGATGAAGCAGCAAATGCACTGCCACTATGGGAGGTTGATCGGGCATGGCCTCATTGGCTTTCAGCAAATTTAGTTGCTGACCTACTCCCAGGAGGTTGACATTCCCTTCCCAGCAGATATTCTATCACAGACAATGTGTGCTCCATGACAAATACTCTGCACTCCCTCATGGACACCTCCCCTTCAAATGTGTCATTGAACCAATCCAGTGCATCAACTGTGCCACATCTAGAATCCTGAGCATTCTTTTGGAGTGAGATTCTGAGCATGCCTGTGCCTCCCTTATAGCCCTAAACATATGTCATGTGGTGCGTGAAGAGACAAGTGCACAAGCTGGTGGTGGGACAGCAGGCCTCTGATGAGCACCCCTATCAATGTGCCTATGTGGCATCTCAACAACAGTTTGACTACAGACAGTGTCAACAGGCACTGAAGCCATGGTAGCCACACTTCCCAGGTATAGGTCCTCACCCTCCAACTGTCCAATATCTGTGGCCTCAGTATACTGGGTATAAGTAGGTAAACTGGCTGTGTCTCAGATCCTGAGTGCGGGTGCTGGATGTCAACTTCTGTGTCAGATTTAGTCTCTGCAATCCCTGACTGTGCCTCACATTGGCCATCATCATCAGACTCTGATGAGTTACTGATATCAGGTGGAGCAGGAAACACATAACTACTTCCACTTTCTTTGAAAACATCACAGTCCATCTATTTTTGCATTTAGGTTGTGGCAGTGCTGTGCAAAAAAAGTTTTATATAGAGATTTTATCCCCTACTGCCTTATTTATATAACCAAATCAAAAGTCACTCCAAATAAAGGAAAATGGTTCTGTCCCATGCTTCTCAACCTGGAACCATCAAAAATCTGGACAAGGCCGATGAAAAATAGGTAAAACTCTGTATGCAGATTAATGTAAAATTTGCATACATAATGACATAAGCCCGCCCACTCCAATGGAATTGTAGGATACCAACTTTCAAACGCAAACTGAAGAACAGACAACAAAAATATGGCCGCCGATTCAGGCCCAGACCCTGTAGTAAATGGTAACCATTTTTTTTAAATGTGTAGCAATGATATTCACTGGGAAGAGAGAAGATGATGAACCTTAGGATTTTATTTTTGGTGACTTGTAGCATGTGGATTTTATGTAAAAGTAGGACATTTAATGCTAGACAATATTCTAATCTTAGCAAAAGAATATTATAGTTTGTTAGGACCTCCAAAAGTCATTCTCCATGGCCTACTGATCAGTGGTATAGCCATAGCACAGCCCTTTGAGTTTGCCCACAGCCCTCCCCCCTCACAAAATCATGGATGAATGTGGCCTCCCCATACACAGCCCCCCCCGCAACCATTCCAATGTCCCATTACTTGGCTAATTCACCCCATTTACCATAAACACTAATGTGCATACTGCTTTACTTCTACAATGGTTTGGATTTCATTTAAAATTTTTATTTTATTTTACATTTTACAGCACAAGCACTAATAGACATCTGCTAAACAAAGCAATTCAGTCTCACAATGAAGACAGACTTAGCATTAAAACGTATCTGCCCTTGAAACTCACAATCATTGAAAGAGCATAGAAATCCACATTCAAAGAAAATGCGTCTGACCAGTGGCAGATAAAGATTACCTTTGGGCTGTTTTCAAATCATAGGTCCCTTGCACAGGAAACATACAAGTGTTCTTTGATGCACCTTCCTGATTGTATTACATTATTTTCCTTGTATAATACAGTATAGTTGTTAGAGGATATTTTAAATTTCTTGTTTTGAATATTTTTCCAGTAAACGATGAAACAAATGCATTAACCAATAATTGCAAAACTGCCCAATTCAGAACATTTCCATCATAAAAGTCTGCTCAAACTTCTACAATCTACCAGTATCAGTAGATATGCACAATCTCTGCAGAGGTAAATGTCAACTAAATAATTCCATATTAAAGAGATCTGTAACTAATGAAGAGGTTTCTGCTAGCAAACAACTTTATATTTCATTGTTTCCTCATAAATAAAGTGCCTGTTGCCCCTGAGTAATAAATTGCCTATGTTACATTAAAAAATAAGCTAGTAATATTGCAATAGGAATGGATGGCAAATTTATAGCAGGTTCATAGTAGCTAGTAATTATGTGCTAGCCTTTCTCAGGTGTGTGTGTATAAATCAAACCTCAAAGTGTGTGTGTGTGTGTGTGTGTGTGTGTGTGTGTGTGTGTGTGTGTGTGTGTGTGTGTGTGTGTGTGTGTGTGTGTGTGTGTGAGCTACTTGGGCAGGGACTCAAAGAACTCTTTGAACAGAGAGAGTGCTGGAGGTCTTGGCTTTACCACTCAGCTGAGATCTCAACCCTATAGTTGTACCAGTGGGGAGTCTTACTGGGGATGTGGAGAAAGAGGGAGAAACCATCCCGGGACTGACTGTGGCATCTGTGTGCTCTTAAGGGAAATTGTACTTTATGCAGAGAGCTGCATCTAGAAATACTGTGTGTGTGTACCTGTCATCCTCCCATTGTATGCCCCAACTGGTGCTAGTGCTGAGGATTGAGGCTCCTTGATTACTGGGCCACTGTTGGGGTATCACAACATACATGAAAACTTTCAAATGCATGCACATCACTCTTAACACTGAGCAGAGTAACATACTATAAATTCCATCCTGTAATGGAAAATGCATTTAAGGAATGCATATATTTTACCATATCAAATATAGTTTCTGTTCATTCATTAGCCATCTAAACCTATAGGACATAAATGCTTCTCTTCTGGGAAAGTGAGATGACCAACATGTTTAAGCTAGTAGTACAAGACCACGCAGTATGCAAGGATCGAGTGAGGAAATCAAAGTCTTCACAAATGAATGAAGTTCTAAACTACCTAACCACTTATCTACTCATAGCACACCTCCGTGTGCATGCAACATACCTACTCACTACTGCACACATTACTCCTGAATGATTAAAGCCAAAAATGTAATTATACAGCCGCTCTCCCCACCTTCTGAAATACTTAAAAACCGCAAAAACAACCTTTACTTAACAGTGACATCTAAGTTTATGGTATATTTTTTCAACACATTCTAATATTTAAATGGAATTGGAATATTTGATAATGTTCATAGACATATGTACATAAGTTTGTGCTTCATAGTTAAGACAATCAGAAAGTAGTGCTCCTTGTGAGAAAATGAATTAGTAAAGCAAACGTCAAGGAAACTTTCAAAATGTTCGGTCTAAAAAAACAGATACCAGTATGGTCTCTCATTTTAGAGTAGGACAAATGTATTTTTTAGGTTCATCTCGTGCATGCCAGAATATTGAGTCTGATAACATATTTGTATATTTCTTATGTAGGTGTTTTCATCTTGGTTGGGAATTTATTATGGCTATAGTTTTTCTTTTGTGGAGATAGAAACAGGAGGTGAACAGAACAGTCATTTTCTTTGTAAATATCTTTTTCTCCTGATATAAGCCAATAATAAAGCAGATTAAATTAAATTCTAACATGTTCGAGGTAGCATGGCAGATTTAGCTGAAAATATTGTTTGTGCAGGTGCATTAACACCTAACACACCGTGCTCCAACAATTGCAAATTAATAAAATATAGTCTACTTCTGAATAGCACTGATTCCTATCACTTGGTTCAGCACACCTAGTTCATTGTCTATCATAAGATGATTCTATCTCAAGCCTTCAGACCTTGCTGAAAACAGAGCAGGTAAAATACACACTGCCTTTGATAGCTGAACTACAATGAAAGTAATGATTAACATTCAGAAACTGCTGTGTGCAGCAGCATCTTCTAACATCATGGCTATGGAATTGCATGTTTACTTTGAGGGTTCGTGGTAGTTAATGAAATGTCAGACAAAAGGTAATACCAAAAACCGCGACAATGAACAAACTTTCAATACGCCACACATGCCCTGGCATATATAAAAGAAGAAAAAAAAAACACTCCCCAGGATTCATGAAGGTCAGCGCAAGGCTGGCGTTAGGCTTGCACCGACCGTGCAGCATGAAGATGGTGCAGTAGTGCCAAATGCATAGTAATGAAGGCGTGCTGCTGACACAGCCACATGCACAGGAAAGGAGCGCGAGTGCATAGGGCGTGTCGAAGTGCCGCACGGAGGCATGGAAATGGCAGCTGTCGATGTGCAACCTAAAATGCTTGCATATAACAGGTTGCAAGATAGTAACCATGCCAGTGTCTCTGGATACTAAAACGCATGCAAAGCATGCAAGTACCTGTGAACACAAAGTGACAAAGCAAACAGAAATGCACGGTAAGGAATAACGGGTCCCTATCCCGTGAACAAATGACATGGAAGACCGTGTGGCCGTAGTCCAACACAGTGTAGATAGCCATACCAAGTGGAAGTGAAATGCATCATATGTTAGCGATCTGCCAGTAGGTACATCCAGCCCAATGGTGAGGGTCACCAGCTGTCCCATAATGTGAGGGAGGGTACACAGCTGGGCAGATGTGTCCATAACAAAATACACGAGAAATGTAGATATCTAGCGACCGTATGTCCGAATTATATCCCACAAGGCATGTAATAGTCACACACAAAAGCTATATCCATATTTCACATACCAAATGTGATAGGAAATAGAGTAAGCATGTAAACGAAACAGAAGGAGCATGCAAACAGCCACAACAATAAGAACACATGTAGGAGGAAAGGAACAGTATTATCCGTACCATCGACTAGGATTACCACCTGTCCCACTTTGCGAGTGACAGTCCCTCCTTGGGCAGTTGTGTCCTGACAAAAACCTGTAACAATGGCAAATGTCCTGAGATTATAGGATAAAATTATTCCCTATACGTTATGTAATAGTTGCATTAAACAGGTTTTCTGTATCTAAATTACATAAATGTTATAAGAAACAGAATAAGCAACTGAACTGCTACAAGAATAAGCTTTGATGTAGGCAACAAGTCTAAGTTCTATTCTGTGTACTGACCGTGGGTATGTGTCGGCCTGTAAAATGTGATGTGTGTACCAAAAATGTCCCACTTTGGCCAATTGAAAAGGTGGCAACCCTACCTTCGACTGTGGGGAGGTGTTGTCCATTACAGTCGGATATGTGTACGGAATATATCCCATCCTGGACATAGGAAAAGGTGGCATCCTACCAATGAGTATAACAGGCTGCCAAAATCTGGAAGTCAGCGGTACAAGCCGAACTTGTCAGGATGTGTCACAGTCGAACGGGTAGTACCCGGGTATACCAAACATGTAATGAAAGAGAAGTATGGGCATGTACCTATGTGCATGAGGTATAGTATGTGGAAAGCAAACATAGCAGGCTAGTCAACACAACCATACAGGTACCGGACACATGAAGGGTATTCAATGTGTTACTCTGGCTGTGTCATGGGACAACAAGCAAAGCACAGATGTATGGGGGTGTGAGGAATCTGTGTGTGTGGGGTGGATGGGTAATGGTACAATCCTCCAAGGCGATACTGTGTCGTATGCAGAATAGGTGAACCAGAGGTGTATGAGGGAGTAGCGGGTGAGCTGAAAGTAACACAAACACATGTATAAACAGCTGCAATACAACCAGACAGGCCATACTGTAGAACACAATCCCACAAACAGATGAATATTGAAATGTGTGATACAAATGTATAGATATGTCACCGGCACATACCCACAGATTGGTCCTGATGGAACTGGCCATAACAAATGCAACACACCTGGATGGAACCAGCCATAACAAATGCAACACACCTGGATGCATAATGGACTACCCAGCATCCCCTCCACATCACACAACCCGCTCCCGTACCTGAACATCCACCAAATCCAGCCGTACTTGGCCTACTGGTATGGTGCAGCCAAAGTTACACATAGTGACCAGTACACATATGTAGTAGGTAGTGTCCCCCTAGGCTGTTGCAGGATTGCACACGACCTCAGCACATTTTCATAACTCCAAAACGATGTTCGGTATACCTCTTGTTGTGGATCGGTACAATTTTTGGATATCCTTCATGGGATACATAACCTGTGTAAACATTAGAACGGAAGACACGAAGTCCAGTCCTGTAGATATCTGGATAGAAGTTGGAATGTGCATTAGAGGTGTATGACACTGCCCAGCCCTAAGTGGTCATGCATAATCTACTACCCAGGATCAAACACTTGCCCATGACGCATGTGTCCTGACACAAATAAGCAGAAATATATTGCACACATTCGCATAGTGGCAAATGGTATAAGGGTGATGAAGGCACTGCCGTAAACAGGATAACCCTGATCTACTGTGTGAGGGACACTTAATGTGTGTGTAGGTGTGACTGACCATACCTGTCAAGCTCTGAGAGCAAGATATCTGGACAAAGCCGTGAATAAAAGTATACCTGTCAGCCTCTGAGAGCAAGATTTCTGGACAAAGCCGTGAATAAACGTATACCTGTCAACCTCTGAGAGCAAGATATCTGGACAAAGCCGTGAATAAAAGTGGGACAAAGGCCCAAAAGTATGGACAATTTGTAAAGAAACTGAAAAAGTTGATAGAATAACAGTTTGTACATTGGCATTAATTTCCTGAAGAGTATGAAGTCTGAAACACAAGTGTCTGTCATTATGTTCTGACTTCAGTCTTTAATGACTAGCTACTGATTTGCCAGAAAACAACAGTGTATTACAGAGGTCCGTACATATTTACAGTAACAAACCTTCACATGTGTTTACTGTACCACTGCATACCTGTAGTTAATTCATGTCCAAAATAATAATCCTCATATGAATGCATACAGGAAATAGTCAAATGTGAATGGGAACACCCCTCACCGTGGATTATGTATTGTAACCACCCCCACCCATATTATGTATTGCCAACATAAAAAGCTGCTGACAGGTGCTGAAAGACCTGTGTCTGTAAACACAGGTAAACCTCTATAAAATGGACAATTGCTGTCCATGTGCTTCGTCTGACATTTGAACTCGGTCAGGGCAGTTCCGTTCACCAGGCGGACAAGCCTAAACCCAGATCACCACAGGAACACCCGGACAATCAAAGACTTGTATGTGCCAGGACTATAAGCCTTGGAGTTCTGCATATCCTTGGAATCATAAAATATGCAGCTTGGGTCCAGAGCAGTAGGGAAAAGGGAATGTGTAATATGTAGTACCACATTTTTCACAGCAGGAGAATGGATGCCTGTGTTGTAAGCGAAGCAGTGAGGCATATATTAATGTAGCTATGTACTATGGGTATGCATATAAATGAGTCAGAACACCAATAGTATAGTGGTTACAGCATCCGGCCAACATGAATGCAGTCCCGGGTCAACTACAACTTCAGCACATATGAGTTAATGAATGCATGTGTGCTGTAAAGACATTTAAATATGTAAAGGTGAACATGTGTTTCGCATATGTCCGTTAACCAGATTACAGATATTATATTGGTACCATCACAATTAAGAAAGCCCACGTAAGCACAAAGACTTAGTAAACATATGTAACCCACAATAAGGATATGCAAGTGCGCCTGCGCGTGTGTAATCCGCTCACAGCATAGCAAATGAATGCTGTTTTCTACACGTTTATTTATATATCTATATATGGAAATCTATATTTGTGTATAGATATATATCCACAGACTTAAACTAAATATATATATGAAAGAAAGAATGTACAGACATATATATATATATATATATATATATATATATATATATATATACACGCACACACACACACACACACACACACACACACACACACACACACACACACACAATTACATTAATCGATATATACATAACAAACACAGTAACATTTGTCCTTGTAGATATAACACATGTACATAAATAGGCTACATCATAGCTATTATGGATAGACATACAGACATGCAAGAAAGGTAAATACACTGCTGATTTCCAAACCATTGCACGGAAAGTACCAGTGTGCCAAATCTGCAAGTTCTACTATTTAAACATGGATATAGGTGTCCTTTGCAGGACTCCAAAAAGTGTTGTCTACAAGCAATGGCCAGTAATTATCGACGCACAGGAAGTCACATCCACAACTACAGTATAGCTGTACATGCAACAGTAGCTTGTGCAAGGGTAAAAACACATGGGTTGACAGAATGTATGACATATGTCCCGATACGCGGAGAGTGGATAGTGCTTAGAAGTATCTTCATACTTTATTATCGTTCACATTAAATATGTCTTATGACTACTGTGGAGGGGTGTCAGGTATGGGAATCATGGGTATGCAAGAATTGGCCTAGGTTCATAGGTGATGGTTGGCAGAGATTTATTAGGTCCACCCCATGAGAGTGATTAATATTCCTATGTGGGTATAGCACACGCCTATACCTTCCAAAAATGAAGAACCCATCCACTGGATATTGTGTAAACCATTGGGGGAAGACGTAGGGACTAATATCAGTGTCATGTAAGCGATTATCATGGACATACATGCGTACGAATAAGATGTTAACCATACCTCTCAACCTTTCAGAATAAGACATCTGGACAAAGGCATATTTAAATAAGTACAAATAGGGACTATGTTAAATATTCCTCTGACAAAGTTAGAACGTTGATAGAATAATGGATAATTCATTAGTATGAATGTTTTGAGGGTTATTAGTTATAAACTACTAATGTCTGTCATTATTATCTAACCTCACAGTCCTTAATGACTTGCCACTAATTTACCAGAAAGGCACAATATTATGAAAAAAGGAACAAAATTATAAGTCTAAGTTCGGGACATTTACCCAACATGTGTACGGTTGAGAGGTATGAAGGTAACCCTATCCTAAATAAATGTACAGAACTACTGATATCAGGTGAACAGGTGTGAAGAAAGACGGGATGACAAATGACAAAACATGTATAAGTCAAAAGCATGTACCTCGATAAATGTGAATGAATACTTATGCCCTGTGATAGTCAATGTGGAAGGTTAATAGTGTCCCTCATGGTGTTATGCAGCGTCCCCGATACAGTGTCCAGTCTCCCACACTCGCATGTGAGTTCTGCCACTGACGGACATCGCAAATACCGGCGAACACATAAGGTAGATGATAACATAATATGTATAGATTAGCACCTGTTGGCTTTTGTGAGGAACACAACACTCTTGGCGGGTGTGTCCTGCAAAAGGAATGTAATGGCATCTGGCCTGTGATTTCTTCTTGTGTGTAGTGGTGTAATACAATGATATATCTTGTATCAGAAACAGATACATGTGATAGGAAACAGTATTATCGACTATACTACTACAAGAAAACTCTGGAGGTATGAAAAGCGCTGAAGTAGTCAGTTCAGTATTGACCACAGGTATGTGTTGACATGTCAAATGTCACAGCTGTATATATAGTACCTATAGGGCTGTCACCGTTACAAATGATGAAGGTGGTAGCTGCTTTGTAGAAATGTCAGACGTAGCAGGTCAAACCATACCTACAGCTATGCATACTCCACAAATAGACATATTAGCACACAGTAAAGCTTAGGCCAGGGGTCATGGAGACTTGGCTGGCATGTATGAGTAGAGGAAGTGTAGAACAAGGCAAGATGTCTGCCGAGCTATTCAGCAATACCCTGTAGGGTCGTGTAAGACAGCCCCTAAACCGAACATTTCACGGACAATGTTAGGATATGCAAATTACCCCATTTGTAAGTGAAAGCTATGTAAATAATGTAAATCTGCAATACTTATAACAGTAAGCTGTCCATGCAAGAGTACAGTTATGTGCAGAAATGTACTCGGATGTTAACCAAGTTACGTTCTGCAAGTAGCTAAACGAAGCAATGTCAGCTGCAAATAAAGGATGAATTCAGTTGAAGAAGCATGCCAATGGCCAAATATAATGCCAGTGGCATATTTTTCATTGTAAATTAATAAAACTCTATTTGTCCTACCCCGATCTCCAGTGTGTAAGCGTAGCGCAGCAGCGTGAAAACGCGCTGCGCTTTTAAAACAAGAGAAATATTTAAAATACATATAGACATTGTAATTATCGTTAACAGTTAGTTCGCCATGCAGGTGAATGGCAAGCTGAAGACAAGATGGCTACTGAGTACTGGTTGCTATGTGTGGAAGCGCTCTGTCAGAGATGTAACCAAGCATTAGTAGGCAATCTGATGCAATTGAGACTGAGGATAGTGAATCACAATTTGTCATGCCATATGCGCCAAGCCACTACAGTGGAAGAGTAGGTTAAGGGGACTATCAGAGTAGAAGATAGGTGACATCATGAGTGTGTATGTATAAACACTGTAATCCTATCGGAGCAATGTGTCACATGTTTGCTGTCAGTTACTCATCAGTTGAAGAGACGTGTTATGATTTATCCTAGGTACAGTCAGGAAACTGACGGTGTATGCCATGGATATCACTGAAGTTTCTTGCAAACCTGCTGATAGTGTGTTTGCACCTGTGTGCACCTGTAAGCCCTAGTAAGCATGTGTGCGCGTGTGTCAGCCCGTGTGCGCACGTTGAAGAACGAGTAAGCTAGTGTAAGCATGTTGAAGCCCGTGTAATATCGTGTAAGCCAGTGTACGTGTTTGTAAGCATGTATAAATCTGTACTACACACATCACACACGTACTGCACACTCTGAAACACATGCTGCCAATACTACACATGTCAGTCAAATGGCACATGGATGGATAATAAATCATCATTAAGCTGGTCAGCGAAAAAAAGAGGTTCATTCATGCTAGTGTCAAAGTGTAGCAATTGCAAGCCTATATGCCACATCATGGAAGCACATCCAACAGAGGTCTGAGACAGAAAACTCATCAGTGTTGTATCTCTACCTGTATTAGCACTGTATGTGCTACTTCTTATAACTATTTGCCACTGACATAGGGGTCTATTTTAGGGCTAGCTATCTTAAATATTAATATATGTGGCAACTCAGTGTTCAGAAAATTTTATCCAAGTTAATAAACAGCCTCTTAATGAGATGGGCACTTTTGTTGTGCAATAGAAATGAAGAGAATGAAACAGGGAGAATCAGAGTGACAGAAAAGGAAACAGAGAGAGTAATATTTTCAGATCAAAGATATAAAACTGATCTACAAAACATTGACTAAGTAACTGTGTGAACACAAGTTGAGAACCTGTGCATACTGGCTATTTTATAAGTAAAGAGATAAAGCAAAAGATATCTATTATCATTACCAAAGAAGGGCATATGATAGCATTCATAAGAGAGGGCATAAAGCTAGTAAGTCAATTCCAATTCCAAGTAATATACAGGGACTATAAAAAGAATGGTCACCCATGTTTTCCTAGTCCTTGGAAACATAAAGGATATCCTGTATTCCATCTACCATAAACTAGTTTTAGGTCTCCCACCCCTGTAAGGTACATGTATTGAAGGGTAATTATTTTCAAATTGAGCTGTTTCAGGTATTAAATACAACATGAAAAAATGAAATCACTTGAAGTCAGGGTAGGTGAGCTGAAATCCTTTTAGAATTCCAAACAATTTTCCAGTTACACAGAGTGAACTAAAATCATATAATGATTTTAAGCAATTTCCAGGTTCTGGTTCCCATACTACCCCCTTGGCTAGAAGCTGTTAGTATTTTTCACACACGTGTCAATAATACACACAGACAGAGCTTTGCTAAGGTCTGTTTCAGCTTCTGGAAGTCACAAAACAGTAAAACACTTTCACTCTGCCTACAGGAGCTAATAAACCTTTCTCTGACACAAACATTTCATCTCTGGCTGCAGTTAGAACTGTAAGGCACAATCTTTATGGCCTAAATTAAGTAATCTAATTTCTCACTATTTTTCAAAGTTAGCTGGACTGAGATTAACCTCTTCTTTTCCAGTATGCTCTGGATATAAATATATATTTTTTTCTGTCCAGCTGGACACAATGTTGGTACATCTTTAACACAAGCAGCTTTACAAATACATTTTTCAACACAAGCGCCTGCACAAATCAGTTTGATATACAAATGACATATAATTATTTACAAAGTTTCAGCTAGCTGTGCTGGCATATGTTACACAACCACTGCCCTACTTCTCCTGGCATAGCTGGCAATACCTCACATTGTCACAGTAGAAACCAAATAGTCTAATATCTGTTGATTAGCACCCATGAAAAGTGTGCTTATTAAAGTTGTATAGGTTCAACATTTGGTGTATATTTCTATTATACCTAGCAGGCCTGCAATGAATTCATACCGTTTGCTTGAAGAAAAATGAATCCTAAAGACATTAATCTTCATTAGGTAGTACTACTTGATTCAGTTTTGGTATTTGCAGTATACATACCCTTATATATTACTGGTAAAATATATAAATTTAATTTCCTCTGTTGAAATGTTTGATAGATTGGAACAAAGGTTATGCAAAAGAAAAAAAGTAATTTGGAGCAGTGACTGCATTTGCAGGAATTCTCAGAATTATATATTACATTTCCTGCAATGATATTCTTTTAATCATGGCTTGAGTTCAGCATCATGTCAGTGTTGAGTGTCTGACTCATAGGAGTCCTTTGAAAATGAGAAAATGAAGCATCAAATGAGCTTTCCAAACTGAGCACATACCAACATCGCTTAAAAATTAAATATGAGCTGATTGAAAATGGATAGTATATTTTGGATTATTTGCAAGTTAATTTTCTTTAAAGGGATAAACTACTTGTTTCTTGCACGGAATTTATAAGCATCTATAAACTGTAATTATTTGGCCTTTAAGGCATTGCACAACATACTGGAGTGTTTATAAAAGAAACTCATTGCTAAGTGATCTGGGCACCAAATAATCTTCAAATAATCTTCACGAAGAGGCAAACTATGATATTTTTCTAAAGATGATTAATACATGTGTTTATCCATAAAAACAGAATACTGGCTGATGGTATATTCAGGGTTTTAATCCAGTACCACTTGTTATGTGAAAAGCTTTTAGTCTTTTTGGTATTTTACACAATAACATAATTAAGTAAAGAAGGAAAGCTGTCACTAGTCAATAAATTAAAAGGTAATTTCTAGGAATTCTTAACAAAATTATGTAATGCAATGGGCTGATATTAAATCATCGCATTGTTTTGTTTTAATTATTTTGCTTAAAACAAATACCCTTTTGTAAATGTGAGACCAGCAATGGCAATTCCTACATTTATGAAAAATAAAGTGTTGCCGCCAAAATAAAAAAATAAACTCACTGAAAAAGTTTTAATATATTTTTGTAGGAGAACTTCACCAATGCCATATTCTTCAGTGTGGAAGTCATGGATCTATGTTAGATTATCAAAGTTCATAAACTTCGGAATTCATACAACTGACACCAAATGATAAAGTTTTGGAACTTCGAACATTAAAAAAAAATAATAAAAAACAAAAAATCTATTTTTAATGTTTTTGCAGGGGAACAAGACCCCCCTCTCCTCCCACCCCTTGCTAATTAAATATACCAACTCCAAGATCACACTTTGTTTGTGTATTTGGGCTTTTCCCGGTTAGGGGTCGCCACAGCGGAACTCTGGTCCGCTAATGATTGGCAGTAGAGTTTTACATGCTGGCTTGCCGGGCCTAACGCACAACCTTCAATGAAGGAATACCCGTTCATGCATGTCGCCACATAGAAGACACTCTAACTGAGAATCGAACGGGCAATGTCTAACTGTGAGGCGACAACGCTACTGCACCACCACCACTGCAGTAACATTGATATATATATATATATATATATATATATATATATATATATATATATATATATATACATCAGAGAATCCCCTCTTTGGATGTAAAGCAAAGTAATTCCCTGACCCACTTTAAGCATAACTTGGACTGATAGTTGAAAAATCAAAAATACATCCCAGGTCTAGCCCCTCAAGCCCTCATTAGTCATGTCAATGACTACCTACAATATGGAATATTGAGGATGGCTACTAATAGCCCCCTGGATCATCAGCCTAGTATTGACCTATGAACCTATGAACCTACTGATGGTGCCACTGCTCGCCACAAGAGTCCTTGCCAGTGACATTATTCACATCCTGGCAAATTCACACCTGGCATTCTCCTTCCCCAAGATTATATTATGATTCACTACAAGATGCTTCTAAAAGCCACTGTGCAGTAAAAACAAGAAAATCTATTCTCTGTGGTGCACCGTTCTACAGCTCTGCATTTCACAGGGCCTGAAGTGGCAATGGCCACTCACTCATATCAGGCCAAGAAACAAAATTGTAGCTCTATGTACACAGTTGCAAATTTGTAAAACATGGGTAAGGCAACATAGCACTGTAACTGTGCTGCTGCTGCTGCAGCTCTTTAGAACTGCATTGTGGCGCAAGGGGTATATATCTACTGTATGCAATGTGTACAGGTCACATGCTTCACAAGTGGCCATGATGTGCATGGCTATCACCAGCATATATGGGAAGTTTACTGCACTATTGTAACATTTCAGAACTGTAGAGGAGGTGAATTTATCAGAATATCACTCACACAGTATCTGTCTCTCATTAACATGATATAAAATTGCGACACCATTTTACATAGCCACACTCAATACTGTACAGTTAACGAACAGATGAGTTTTAGTAGTGTGCATTGCTTTGCATAAGGAGTTGGAATTTAATGTTCCACCTGGTAAAGTATAATAGTAAGAGCAATAAACCCTGTTGTAGATGTCCGTCTTACTGCCTCATCAGGTTACACATGTATGGCAGTGTAGTTCTACCTTTTTCTTACTGCATGTGGAATATGATCACTTCATGGGATAAGAGCATGGAATATCCCATCAAGGTGAATGCTCACAGTGCCATAGTCCTAACCCTTTCCAGCCATGCAAGGTATCAAACCCTAACACCACATGCCAGTACATCAAGTATCATCTCATTACAGCTGATTCCCACTGATGGAGGATGTCATTCCTGACTCCCCTAAAGTTCATGGAGTTTGTGGTTATTGTACACCCCTTTTGTGACACTATTTGATATTACAGCAGTGCAGTCACTTATCAATGTGTTCCCCCTCCTGAATTAGTGATGATGGCCTATGATTTAGCACATGCATCATTTCATTCTGTATTGTCAGTGATAAGGATCATAGATGTGCATCAGATACCAGCTTCTTAACATTGCTGCAATGTATTCAGCTCACCACTGCCTTGGCTGTGATGCTGATGCTCCATGTTCATCCTCAAGCTATTTATCTTGTCGTTCCACTGCTGTACAATTAGCATGGCAGGTCCTATCAAGATGTTAACCTGCTGCTCCAAGTGATTTTATAATACTATGTTTTGCTGCATTGCACTCACAAAAATAATTTGCTTCAGATTTCATGATGCATCTAGGCAACAGAAGTTTTCCCTGAGTGTGCTAAACATCTGCTGCACTACAGTTCATTTTGGCATGTAATACGTTATAGGTCATTGTCTACATGATCTATAGATTGTTCAGTAGATGACATTAATTAAACATGGCTTTACAACATATTTGGCACCACTAGGAACTAGTAATATATTCTTCATAGTCTGCTTGCATGGTACATGTGCATATAGGCCTGTCTATCAAATCTGTGTCTAACAATGCTAACTAGATGACCTTGTGGGGAATCCCATCTCAAAAGTCTTTGTAATAAGTCACATGTGTGTCACAATGTAAAAATCATGGGATCTGGCTCAATGATTGTTGGTTAAGAAATTAGCTATGTACCACAGTGTAATGCTCCTATTATATGTTTCAGAATTGGTCTGCATTTTAGGGCTTTTTCTTTTCAATGCCCTTGTTCTAACCCTGACTAACTTCTTCAATTTTCTCTGGGTACTAATCACCATACCTTTATAAACTAGTTACTTTTCTGCTAACTACTAAGAGAGTGTATGAGC
This sequence comes from Protopterus annectens, assembly GCF_019279795.1. Classification (NCBI taxonomy): domain Eukaryota; kingdom Metazoa; phylum Chordata; order Ceratodontiformes; family Protopteridae; genus Protopterus; species Protopterus annectens. Next base: position 1,224,075,969 of record NC_056733.1, read on the forward strand.
TGGCTACTTTTTCTGTTAACTACAAAGAGAGTATTCACTTATGCTTAAAATGTTATTACCTAAATATTTGAATGACTAACCATAGCTGATATGTTCCATAATTCTGTTACGTACCATGTTTCTGCTTACTGAAATGTAAGAAAATGTATCGAATCTGATAATTATTTGTAAATTTAGCTGTATTTGTAAATGTCACATAGGGTAAAAGAGTTTATTTTTTTTGGAGCTTTTCTCCCTGGGCTTCTACTGAAAATGGACATATATCCAGTTGGACTAACCTGGTCAACAAATGTAAAATAAAATATATTGTATATCTCATTTGCATAGCATTCAATTCTTCCATGTCATTAGCTAGTGTAATGCACCTATTATATGTTTCAGAATTGGTCTGCGTTTTTGGGCTTTTTCTTTTCAATATATTGTATATCTCATTTGCATAGCATGGAATGTTTCCATGTCATTAGTGTGCACTGCATGCCACACCACTTTGTCTTTCATGCAAGCATGTTACCTGAGTTGCCCACACCCTATGTGTTGCCACTATCCATGCAAACTTGCACTGTACAATGTCTTATTGGCATAATAATAATGTGTTACAGTACTATGTCAAACAACAACATATTTCAGCACTAGTAATCCTTGGGATTATCTAATATTCTGACTGTTACACAGCTAACAGGGTGCTCTACCAAATGAAGAGTACAGTCACTTAAGAACTAACAGTGTTCATAGGTTCATAGGTAGGTACTAGGCTATCAGCCCTGGGGCCTATATAAGCCTAGCCAAAAAGGTTCCCTGGCTTTCGCCACCCAAGAAAATTATTTTCCTGTGCCCCTGTCGAGCAGTGGCGCAGAAGTGAATTTTCAATTTCCCATCCAGTCATCAAGATTTTTCTAAAAGAGGGCCAATGAGCAGATTTTCTCGACATGAATGGGTAGTTTGTTCCAGAGTATGGGAAGTCTCTGGGACAGGAATCTATCCCTCCAGTATGTTCTGTTCATTGTGGTGACAAGGTTTAGGTCCCTAAAGATTGAGATTTCTTTAAGTGTAGCAGTGTGTACTGGATACTGAAGATTATAATAACTTATGATGCAGCAAAAACCCTTTCATCATAGCAAGATTAAAAATGTGTTGCTTTAATTTTGGATGCATTAATGCATAATTCAAGCTATACATATGAAGTGATGACAGCCACATTTACCAGTAATAAAGGAAAACATGTTATTTTGTATGATGTGATACCAAAGCATGACATTGTTCTATCCTTACATTTATATTGTCACTCTTAGAATGTGAAAGAACCCATAAAGTTGGCAACTCATTATATCACATCCCTCCTCTTAATTTTTAATTTACATAGTCCTAATAAAGTATAGCTGTACTATGACAATGCAAGGGCAGATGCCATCATACTTCTAACCTGAAAACATTATAAAATTATAAACATTTAAATAAATATGTTTTTTAGGAGTAACCTCCTCTTTCAGGTGTTCTGAGTAGTCTTCCAGACCTAGACCTCCTAACTGTTTCCAAATTTGAGGTATCCACATCTGAACCACAGGACAGGTTTCAAGCTGTCTGAACAATGTGGATAAGCAACTTTCTTATGAGAACCCTAGGATGGGTGTTATCCTACCCTAAAGTTACTAAATATTGAGGTACCTCATGTACTATTCTGGCTTCATCTTCTATCTTCTCCACATCGGGAAGCAATAGTTCCCAGAACATGGCACTACAGGGTTTGTGATGTTGCCTCCAGTTTCTTGTTAGGACTTGGATTTATTTTTTTATGTAGAACCAGGAATTCATGGCTTGCTGTAACAGCACTGCTTCTGGCTGTATATCCTAATGAAAGGCAGCATCCTTTAATCTATGTTCTTTAGAAAGAGATTGTTAGCTTTTTGGAAGTTTGGCCATTACATTTTTGTGCCTCTACATTACCTCCCACTTACTTTCAGACATGGCATTAATGGTGATTATACAAGTTTAGACAAGGCTGGTAGTCTCACTGAAAAACATTTTCCTGTAAATACTAATTTGAAAGGCTTTCCTCCAGTATTCAAGAAGAGATAGTCAGCAGTTTTGCTATCCTTCCATGGAACAATGGTCATTATTTCCTTCACTGCTCAGATGGCCCACTCATCTTGCTCTGTTGACTGAGGGTAATTAGAGTTTAGTGAATGTCGGAACTCCTGCTCTGCAACAAATTATTCAAATTGCCTACTTCCATATTATGACCTATTGCCTAATATGGCCATTTCCAGGATACTATAACATGCAAAAATTCCTTCTGCACCATAATGACAACACTGGAAGAGGGTTCCACAAATATGACTAGCTCCAGATATGTTGAGCTGTAACAGACACAGATGAGAAATTAGATTTCCCTGAAAATTAAAATATTGAAGGCCACTCTAGTCATTATCTGTCACATAGCTCATTTAAACTTGTGTCCTCCTTGAACGTCTTCCTCCTGTACATGGAATGCTGCCAGCATGACTGTCCCACCTGTCTCTTCTGTCTGGATTGATTACCAGGACAAATAAAATGTCTATAGTTCATTCTTTACACTATATGATGGCCAAGTGGGATTCATGTGTTTCCTCCAGCATTTGGTTACTCAGTTATGTAGGTGCAAACTTTCTTCCTACTTGTATAGCAGTTCCTTGTTATGACTGATCTCATCCAAGAACATAAAGCATGGCAGGATTAAGGGAGGCTCTTTCCACTTTTCATTTGTCCACCAAACATTTCCTTTAGTAACTGCATCTGAGTGTCCCCCTCACTGTACCCTGACAATTATCGTCATTTCTATCATAACATGAGTTGGTGCCCTGGTAGAAACAGTGTATTTAGCTCACTGTCATCATTTCTATCATAATGCAGCTAGATGCCCTGGCATGGGCAGGGTTCCTTGTTCACTATCATGAAACTTCTTACTCTCATTGAGGTGGGTACTAAGTACTTCATGTATCTATTGCATGCATCAAATTTCTGGGCTTGTATTGAACTGTGACAACAAACTTCTACAGTAACATAAATTGCAGTTTTAATAGTGTCCTGTATGGTTGTTTTTTGATGATCTTAAAAGGCCTGTGCTCCAGTTCTACATTTATTGGCTTCATATACACAGAGTCATAGAGTTTCCTCACATAAGCATACCAATGCATGAAGTTCATGCTTGGGTAATCAAAAAAAAAAAACTCACAAGCTCTGTTTGGGTATATCATAGCTAGATAGCTGTCAAAACTTGACCCATTGGACACTGTCTGTCCAACCTGGAATAACAAGGCCAGATGAATAATTTCACTTGCATTACTGGCTTTCTGGCATCATAGTACTTGAGGGCTGGTAGACTGCAAAGAGTTTCTTTACTGCACTGCACAATTGTTTATGCTCAACACCATTTTGCATACTTTTCTGGCAGTTTCCTCAGTGACAGAGAAAACTTTTGATAGGTTTCAAATGAACATGGCATGTTATAATTTCTAAGAACCTCTGTAGCACAGCTTGCCTCCCGACTTGTCTATCTCCTTGAATACACACTCTTTTTCTCATTTATTCTAAAACCCTGTTCAGTCAGTACATGGCCTGTATACTTAATGTCCAAGGAGATCTGGCACTGCTTTGTAGTCAGTTTTATGTTGTAGTGCTGTGGTCTCTCTTGCGGCTTTTCCTTTCTTAAGTCACATGCTTACTTTGATGTATTCCAAACCAAGTCATCATCAATTATGTTCTTCACTCCTTCACAGCCTTCTACTATATAAATTATATCCCACTGGATGCCTGACCCGGAATGACATCCCAAATAACATTCTGCACAAATTAATACCATTTCAGCAGTGTGCTAAAGGTGGTTAACATTGTGATTGATATTTAGCACTGAGGAAAAAATGTGGTTGTGGGCATCACTCTCACCACTATTTCCACTATCTTCTTTGGGTACTGCTCTCTCTTTATAGCTTTATTTGGTATTGGTATATGGGGATTAATAAGCATCCTTTTCTTGAGTTTCACTATTGTCAGCAGGTTACTGACCCAGTTATTTGGCTTGGTCTGCTTTATATTGACCCCATCTGCTTTGTTCTTTTCATTTCTTGCTATGTCTTGTGCATCATATCGAATGGCATCCTGTCTAGGGCATTTATCACCAATGCCACATCAGAATCAACATTAATGCATTACTCCTGTGGAATACAAATCAGTCCAGAACAAAAATCATCGTATTTTCCAGAAATATCCTTTCTCATAAATTTTACCCCTTCTGGACTGCCTTTTGATTTATTTTTATTTTTCTGCAGCCTCTCCTAACAAATCTGTTTTCCAGCAGTGTGAGAGTCACTGTCTATATGTAACAGAGATTGTACATTAGGGATACATCTTATTTAGTGTAACTTCTCACATTTGACCCTTTCCAAAATATTAACTTGCTACAGGGTCAATATTTAGAACACCAGCTGTATGTTTCAATTTTTTCTCTGTACCTTACCTCAGCTTTATTCCCTGTGTAAGAGGTTTCGACCCAGTATGTGACAACTGATTTATTGTATGTGCCGTTTCCATTCAAGACTTTGAAAGAACACACTCAGGACAATGCACTCAGTTCCAGTATCAAGTCTGAATGCTTTACTATTTATAAACAGTTTATGAACTCAGTGATCGTTCCTTTTGTAGCACTCATGCGCTCTCTGTCTACCACAAGACACATACCTCCAAAGTTTCAACAAGTATTGTATTCCCAGGAAATGAACACACAGCTTTCACCTCTGCACTGTAATCAAGTCCCATTTCCATTGAAAATCAGCAACACTCTGCATTTGACCTTCTCACTGACTCTGTCTTACACATTATGGAAAAATGTTCACACTCTGCATCTTCTGTACATGTAATTATTTGGATAGACTCTGACACCATGACTGTATCCACATCTCTTGCAATACTTTTCTTCATCAGTTGCCATTTTGTTCCTTGTATTTTCAGCTACATCTGCTGCCTTTTCTTACAGACGTTCTACTTTTGACTTGTTTCTCTTTAATAAAATCAACATTCTCTCTGTATCATTTTAACTCTGTCATTTTTGCACTTTAATTTTCCATATGTCAAGCACCTCTGCTAGCTTCTTCATTAGAATAGTCTTTCATTTGCAGACTCTACATGTGTCAATGGCCTTTTAAGTGTTAAAGCATTTTCAGACAACAGTTTACTTCTCAGTCAGTCACTCATTTATTATGCCACATGTAAAACTCTCAAAAACAATTCTACCATTTCTCAAAATGTGCAGTCTTTTGCTTTGTGCCTTAATTCAGTCACAGGAGCATCTACTTTTTCTTTGATGTTTACTTTCATGTGAAAAGTACATATACATATGTGTGTGTGTGCGTGTGTGTGTGTGTGTGTGTGTGTGTGTGTGTGTGTGTGTGTGTGTGTGTGTGTGTGTGTGTGTGTATATATATATATATCAGTTTTCTTTCTGGTTATTATATTGCTTTATTTTTCTTTATTGACTAGCAAGTATTTTTTCTTATTCAGACAACTTTTCTGCATTTTAAAATGTAATCACTCCCTCTCTACCTGCATTCAAAAATGCTGCTACTTGCATGTCTGCCTATGTTACTCCTTAACCCAGATGCAGTATTAAGCAAATCAAAACCCAACCTGTAAACATACCGATTTACCAATGTGACATCTTTTAATGTGTGCAAATCTTGTTGACTCAAAACTGTATAAATCTTCATTTTTAATTAAGTTTTATCTCTTATTTTTTCTTTTGAATTGTCTCACTATATGTAGTCTAGCAACTTGGCCTGCATCCTCCTGAATATGCTGGCAGCCATTTGAACTCACAAACTCACATATCAGTAACAAATGAATGCATGAATGAATAATCTTTTTTTCCTGCAATAGAGATCCATTCTTCTAATCCCACTTCTGACATCATGAGAAGTTAACAAATTTATGTAATAATAGTAACAGATGCAACTAGGAAGGCTACAAAAGTCATCCTATTAATCTTCTTTATTTAGCATTGCTACAGACAACTGCCTGTGACATGCACTCACATAGCCCTTCCCCTCATGCGTGACTCAGCCTTAAAGGGTTTGTATCCCATTAACATTTATTGGCCGGGATTCACTATTCCTTCGTGTAAGACTAACTAAGTCTTACTCGGAAACTGCAGTCTAAGAGTATGATGTCAGCGTGTCATGCATATTCATGAGGGCCCGCTGACTCAACTCTAAGGCTTACATGGAGCATGCACAAGTGAAGGGGGTGTGTCAGACTGCCGAGCAGTCCAAATATCTACGCCCCTGCAAGTGCCTAAACTGAAAATGTCAAGTGAAATGAGCGAGTCCGCTCAAATGTCTCCATACCCAAAACTACACTCCCCCACATTCTAAATCCCTGTACAAGTTTAAAATATAAAGCTTTCCTTTTTTTTTTATTATTCCTGATATAGCTGCCCATATTTGCGTGTGTATGCACGGGTTTGCCCACTGCTTAGCTACAGTTAGCAGTGTAGACATCAAAGAGGATAAAAACTACTTATATGCAACTGAAGCCCAATAGCAATAGTGTAGTTGTAGAGCCTTCGCACAAAGAGGAGGCATTCTCGGTTTGAGTCCCACCACTCCCCTTTCCATTTTCTGTAGGAAATCTGTGCATAAAAATAATTCCTGACATTTACCTTTTAAATTTTAGTAAAATGCATTGAAATGGCCTATGTAGTAGTGAACGATATTTTATATATATATATATATCTATGAAGGTGAAATGGTCCTGCATACTGATAAATGCATAAATAACGTATCTTAAGCAATGTGAAGCACTGCTAAGCAAAGTTTACTAGTATTAAGCACAGTTAAGTATAATTGCTCATAGCTTTGCACTGCTTTGACTAGCACAATGGTTTTGCGCAGAGCTGCGCACCGCACTAACTAACGCAACGTCGGGCAACGTAGAGCAACGTAGAGTAATGTCAAGCAACTTTGGGCAAAGTTGAGCAAAGTCAGCTAAACACAGCCACACCTCCTAGCTGGTCTGGCCAGTAGTAAAATAAAAAGCAATGAGAGGCCTCGAACCCAGGATACTGTGCACCATAATCACAGTACTAAACCACTAAGCCATGACAGCTTTACATATGGATGCATTTCCAACACACTCATATATATCTATGGAAGTTTTTCCATTGCTAAACAGGTTTGCTTTTAGCTGAGATTTTTCTAAACTGGCCAATCACAAATAAGTGTGGGAAATGAGGCATATTTAAGCTCCATAGACGGGAATAATTGGCATAACTGATTGTAGCTCCCATCTGCAGACAGTATGGCTGGTGTTGGAGAGGGCTCTCATTTTTGAGTGCAACGGTGGGGCATTGAGGAGTCAAAAGTAATGCTTTGGCTCCTCGTCCATCATCATGATGCAAGACTCCTGAAGGGCCAGTTTCAGAGCACTGAGTACAAAGCGGAAGCTTGGAACCATCTAGCACATGATCTCACCAGTGCCACAGGCGTCCCTCGGACTGGTGAGCAGGTCAGGCACCACTTTTCAGACCTGAAGAGACCCAAGGAGGACTGACTGAACCAATGGATACAGGAGGCCCGTCAAATGGAAAATGCCCCACTACTGAGTATGTAGCCATGGAATGAAGTATGTAAGAATTGATATTGTAGTCTATATTATGGATAGGTATGTCTCAATATCCCTTCATTTACTTCACAGCTGCAGGTGTCCGTGCTGTGAATCAGCAAGCCTATGCAGATAGGCTGCTAAGGCTGTGCCACCAGGCAGGTTAGTAATTATTCTGCATGTGTTGTCATATAAAAGAAGTGAGAGAGTCTGAAAAAGAGTGTTGTAACCCATTAATAAAGGTATAATAAGTGTTGACTAACCTCTCTGCATGTACTGTTATATAAAATAAGTGAGACGGCGTGAAAAAGTGGTGTAACCCATTAATAAAGGTATAATATGTCTTGAATAAAAGACCTCTGCATGCACTGATATATCAAATAAATGAGAGAGCCACTAGAAAAGTATGTAATGTAATTAATAAAGGTATAATTCCTGGAGTGTGTCTGTGTCACTTTCTTCGATATATTGTTGTACCCTTGCATTATAGAAATAGTACTGTTGTATTAAGCGCAGTCAACTCACACATGGGTAGGCCCATATAAAGTGGATGAAGGGAGTGCCAGTAGCTGTTAAGCATATATACAGTCCTCAACAGTCGGTTCATGGCCGGCATGTACAGGTTAATCTGGCACATGAGTAGCTTGTTATTGTGTTCCCCAGAAATGTCAGTGTGCTGCTAGAAATGTAGGGGGCTGTTAACATATACCTGATAATGTCACCTGAACACATCCAGATATGTAGATATATAAATATAAATGAAATATATAAATATGTAGCAGTAACATCTGCATCCGGGACAGTTTGTATGTCAGATACAGGTCAGGTATATCAAGAACTAGCAAAACCCATTTCACAATTTAACAGACATTGCCTAGTGTAATAATACATGTAGGGGATATATAACTGCAGTCAATAGGAATGTAGTGTAAATTATAAGTATATATAAGTTGTTAATGGAGGTATCTTTTTACACCCTACTGTATGTGTATAAACAATGCAATTCCACACTTCAATGGGCATGTCTAATCTCATAACATTTTTTGGGATACATGCCCTATTGGTTTATAAATATCTGCATTTACTTTGATGCATATACCCTGTTCACATACCACAATCTGGGTGGCCTGTTGCCACCAATCAATCCTGCATGCTGTTGGAATGTCCATTGTTGTTCTATATATGCATGTGTCATGCTTGCTGTTCAACTGTTGGAACTCTGCTGTGTTGGGTTAATGGGAATACTACTGTATGCTGTTACAACTAAATTGGAATGCTGTTAGCTATTACTAACCCATATTGTCATTAAATCCTCCTAAACATAGAACGTATGGGAAGGTCAGTCCCAGCAGACCAACCTGTCCCACCTCAGCTGGCGATGGCACCTGTCACCAGCAGGTCCAGTGCCCAGCCCGGGACCTCCTCCTCAGTTGGCCCTGTGCCACCTTCAGGTGGAAGCGCTGCAGGGGATGGGGCTCATCCCCCCATGCAAGCGTGGCCAGAGGAGGGCCACCTGTCACCCTCCGAACGGTCCAGGCTGTGGTGCGTAGGGAGATCCAGCATTCAGTCACTGATCCCCTATGCCAGCTCGAGGCAAGAGTGGCATGACTAATGGGTGAGCCTGCCCCTCCTATGCAGCCCCCAGCACAGCCACCCTCCGGGCTGTGAAGGTGCAGTGGTGACTGCCCATGGGTGGGGATCTCAGTTCCACTGTTACCATCTGTGGGCTCATGGGCATCCAAACATCCTTCCCCATCAACTGTGTTCACCCACCCCATGTGTCATATTCCACCCCTGTATGCATCTTGTTTGTCTTGTCTGTTTACCTCCCCAACCTACCTCCGAAAACATACCTACTTCCCCTACCCTACATTCCACTCTCACCTGAAAAAAAAATGGGCAATCTGCTCTCACAAAAAAATTATGCCCCATACATAGCTGCCCATTTTGCACAGATGTCTGCTAGACACAGAAACTGAAATTCAATTGGCAGTACAACATACTTTGTTGTCCTCGCCCCTCTCTCAGGGATGGAAGGTTTCAAAATTCCCTCCAAAATTACTAGTATATGCACAGCTGTTGCTGTCAAAGAAATGGGCAGCTATGGACCTTCCCTACACCCATCCTGCACATCCTGAGCTGTTTTCCCTACTGTCTTTCCCTCTTTGTGCCCCTTTTTCACCACTATCCTATCTCCCCATTTTCTTTTCTTTCAAAGAAATGAGCACGGGGGTTAGCGGGAATAAGCACTTTTAAGCAGCAGTAAGCGGGTTTGAGCAAGTGTGCGCATGTGTGCGCTAAGCTAAGTATTGCTAAGCATCGAGCAAACCCACGCAAACCCGCTTACAACTGCTTAAAAGTGCCTTAGTCACCCTGCATATGAGGGGCCTTGTTCTGCTCAGCAGCAAAATAAAATACCACTGTCAGTCTGGAACCCCGGACCTTGGACACACTAGACTGCATGAAGTACCACTAGGCCACAGTAGATATACAACAGGATGCTGCTGAAATATATATATCATGCAGCAGAATGTGTGAATGTAAAGGAAAGATAGGAATGCCATAACACAAAACCTGTTCTGTGGAACTTTACCAGCAGTTGTTGTGGAATTGCATTACATGACTGTGATAACAGAACCAGACATTCTGGCAGTAAATACTGTTACAGCAGCACTTCACAACCCCCACACAGTATCATAGCAGGACAATCCCCACCCAAATGTACAAAATACCGGTGTGTTCAAGGTACAGCAAGGATGTAGGTAGGCATACTCAGTACTGGAACTGTCCAGTTTCATGAGCATCTTGTGATAATGTGAACAAAATAAAAAGCACAAACAGTCCAGAAGTGAGTACAATTAATATCCACAGTATAGATGTTCCCAAACAGTTCATGTGCCAAATGAAAACATCACAATAACTGCATATGTATAGCAGCTAATTGTGGATGTTGTAAAGAAACTCCATACTCCCATGTATCTTGTGTTAGCATTTCTAGGGGTGAGTATAATTCTACACTGTCAACTGTGTACTGGAAGAGGCAACATTCAGGTCTGAGTACAACATACAAACAAATGGCTACACCCTTAGCAACAGTTAGAAGACGTATACCAACCTTCTGAGTTACACAATGGTGTCCACAGCAAACAAGCATGGTCCCCACTCTGGAATTCTGAAAGGGCTACGCCTACCTGACCTAGCAATTTATAGCATTGGGTTGCTATGACAGTGAGTACTGCAAGTACCACACAGCAGGCTGCATGCAATTGCCAAATGGTGGCCACCAATTGGTACAGAGGCCATCACATGCACATGTGCAGATACCTATAAAAGCAGTCTGTACTTGCTATCCACACATGCAATCATTTCATTGCAGGTATGGAGGGAGAGAGAGAGATAGAAAAAAAAGAAAAGAAAAAGGTGATGTAAAGTTAAGAAATATAACAAAAAGAATATATTGAAAAAAACAGTTTACTGTCAACAGAAATAATATTGAAAAAATATATTGAAAAGAAACTATATTGAAAAAAATCATTGAAATAAAATATATTTGAAATATATTTGAAAGAAAAAATATACAAAAAAAACTGAAAAAAAGTATTGAAAAAAAATATTGAAAACAATATATTCTGAAATATACAGCTATTTAACAAAACTCTTGAACATTAAAAGAGATACTGAAAGCTAAACGTATATTGGTAAAAAAGTATACCAGGATATATGGCAACATATACAAACACATACAAAGGCAAGGTATGTAAAAGCTATGCATTTACTGGAATGTAGTAGATGTTAATGAAGAGTACTCTATATAGTTTGAATCATCCATATGTGGCAGCAGTACATATCAATGCACAGATGCCCTGCATAACCACTGGCATGGGGAAATGAGTGTGTTTCTGTGTGCAGTGGGATGTGACGGTGACATATGTGGTTCAGCATTAAATGTCAAACATTTGATCCATGTTATCTGTGTTCTGTACAGTAGTGTGTACAATGTCTGTTTGGGGTAGTAGCCCATGCAGTTATGCAAACATGGATCTGACAGAGTAACAAATGCATGATAGTCATATTAATGTATAGCTTAGCATTGGCAACAGCTGTACCAGGCTAGTGTGCTAAGTCAGCATTAGCATCTATGTGTACACCCTCTAATATTACTGTGTGCTCACATGTGACACCTGTTCATGTTGCAGCAAGGCCCAACAGGTCAGCCGTGAGGTACATGTACTTATAACAGTGTGGTCCTTGTGTGTGTATGGCACACACATACGGAGAGATCTGTCCATGTCAGATATATTAGCATCTGTACATGTGCATTGAGCAAGGGACATACTTCAACTGTTTGTGAAAGGTGGATATATATATGTTGTTGAAGGTTATGTGCATATATCTATGTAGTTTGTAGTGTGTGGCAGACCAGACAGCATACAGTGTTGGTATATGACATGTGGTGGTTAAACGCTGTGGGTATGGTTCATCAGGTTTGCAGTGTTGCAGCCAGTGAGGCCTGCTAAAGCTACATAGGCTGAGAACACCTTCAACGCATTCTGCACAACACTGTGCAATGTTATGACATAACTGTATACATCACAACCTTCCCATACTTGATATACCCACCATGACAGGTGGACTGTATATGTGCCTATATGTATATCTATATGTACATCAATGGATGTTCATATGTATGTGTGTGTGTGTGTGTGTATATATGTATATATATATATATATATATATATATATATATATATATATATATATATATATATATATATATATATATATATATATATATATATATATATATATATGTGTGTGTGTATATACATATATATAGAGAGAGACATGGTCATAATTACTGCAACAGATACCTGGTGACAAAGCCATGGACTCAAGCTCAATGTTGACACTGTATTGGCATCCCTCCTTGCAAAAACTCAGTATCCATGAACTACCACATGGGTGGTAATCAACTCAACACAGAAGGTGTGATAAGAGACCATGGGACACAGCTGGACAGTAGTCTCCCCTTCGATAGTCACAGTGCCTCACTAGTCATGTAATCCATCTACGTGGCACACATCATCACAAAAGGTGTGTCATCCAGGGAATAATAGGTCAGTGTTCCCCTCTACACCACACATATAAAACCCGGTATAGAGTACAATGCCCCATGTGGTATGTACCTCACAAGACATCTACAGCAAGTGGAAAGGACACAGACATACCTCACAAAGAGTGATACCAGCATCAAACAGATGCCCTATGTAGACCGATACACAAACCCACAACTAGACTGTGTCGCATATTGCCTACCCAGAGGTGACCTCTGACTGACATACTAAGCTATGTCAAACCCAGATCTGTTGAACATGCTCCACGTAAACAGATCACAATCTGTATGAGCTACATGCTCTAGGGACCCAAACCTTTTGACCACAATAAACAGCACATGCTGGAGGGATAAATTCCTATCTCAGAGACATCCCATACTCTGGAACTAACAAACTATCCATAGCAAACAAAACTCCTAATTAGCAGTCGTCATAAATAATCATGGAGATTGTATGGGAGATAGTGAATACACCCAGGCAATCACCTCAGTGTCTCTGCTTGACTGGGCCATGTGCAGTTTAAATACCTGTGTGTCAGAGGCCAGGGTAGCGTATGGATAGAGTTCTATAGGCCCTAGGGCCAATAGCCTTTTACCTACCTATGAAGAGATACACACCCACATGTACTGGTTGCAATAATCGATATGTGAGGTTGACTGAGTGTAATGGTGAATGTGTTGGTAAATGTGTCAGAGTTTGGTATATGTGTGATAGCTTAGTGGGAAACTGTCTCGGTCATGGTATTATGTGTCCCAGCTGTGATCCCAGCAAAAGATGTGTATGCAATTGTTAGGCAGAAAAAGCAGTATGCCATACAGTCTGACATAGTCCCTTGTTGTCGACTGGGGTGTCCCATCGTGGGCTAAAGCAGTACATGTATGCATATTGGGTGTTACTGCTGGTGAATCCAACTCCTGTATGAACTGTAGTACTACCTGAAGCTGTATGCCTAAACCGCACAGTATGGTGTACGTGCACATTTACTGGAACCACTGTTATGTGTGTTTCCTGTAGTCCTCACAGATTACATACCTCAGGCATAAGGTCTGGTAACTACTGACACACAGTACTGTAAGGCACACAGGTAAAGGTCACCTGCGTTGCCATACCTTTGTGTCTGTTATGTATGTCTGCTGTGTGTGTGGGTATGCCTGTACCATGGGCTCGGTCATATGTGTGTTACAGGATGTAACTGCGTATCTAGCAACATGTATAGTCTAGTACAGCAGTATGCCACCTATATTAACGAATGTGCATATATGTTAGGCAGGGGTCTGCCATCAATGACTAGTATGGTATACTGGTAATAGTGTCAGTGGACTTTACATTCATTGCAATGGATTACATATTTCATGATGCATTAGCATGATATATACCTCCTGTGGCTAGGTGGTGCATTGTGTCACATACAGTGTGCCATGTACTGTTGTATAGTCTTACATACTGTTATAACTTTGTTGCTGTGCAAAACATAGTTTGATATATAAAGTCTGCCAGTTACTGTCAGGTATCTGTGTGTTGAGAACTGATATGTGGTATTGAAAGTGTGTATCCTCTGACAGCCAGTAGGTTGCTATATATGGCAGTTAATTTATATCTGTACTTTAGAATGTTACATGTGCCACATGACTTGCTCACATATATTGTTTAATTGTCTTCCAGGGTAATGTCCCACCATTGTAACCCGGCATATAGCATGGCTGAGGAGGAAGCCATCACAGCGAGCCTGGTGCAACACTATGCACTGCTGTTCTCCAGAACCAGCCAGGACCAGCATGAGCGGGCTGCGCTGTGGCAAGAACTTGTCCGTAGGGTAAATGACATAAGCATGCATAACCGGACATATGAGCAGGTACGCCATCACTGCAGTGATTTAATTAGACATGTCCGGCAGCATGCGTCTGATATCCGCAGACAACAGCTTGCCACAGGTGGGGTGGTAGCCATCCATCCCCCCATCACCAGAGTGGAGGAGCTGCTCCTGAGCGAGGTGGTTCCGGGCCAACCACAACCACAACAATTACCATGTATCATCATGGAGGCCGGAGCCACCCAGCAAGTTGACATGGAGCGTGCAGGTAACATGGCATAGCTGTAGAATACTGTTACCTCTATTGGTAGAGCATGCTTATGTGAGATGTGTATTGTGTAGTTAGACAATGTGGCGCCTAGTGTTGTGCAATACTAATAAGTAGGAATATAATCTGTAGGCCTGTGACTGTCCACCATTGTACTACTGTAAGATTGCAAACACACAGTAGCAATGCCACAGTTGTTGCCACTGACAAAGTGTCTGATATCCTTGCAGGTCCCTCTGGTGTGACAGCAAGGCAGCAGAGCTATGCTGGTGAGTGTGTTATACCTTTCATATTGCTAATTAAATGTGCATGTCATAGGTGAGGAGTAGGCTATGTACACGTCACACACCTACGCATAATGCATGCTGTGTATGTTTGCTGTGAGACTATGAACATCCTAGTAACGTGGGTAGCTGCCTAAAACACATACAATACACAGAGCATCCCACACAATTGTGGCAATACTGTAGTGGGCATCGGATAGTCGATACACATGCACACAACATACACACCTTTGTCATACGCAGTACACGTTAACGTGTTACACATGGCTTATTCAGACACCCACTGTAAGGTCACACTACAGTATCCCAAACCTCATCCACACAGCACACTTAATATACCTGTGGGGTAGATGCCTCACATGTGGCTGTGCAACACTCTTCAACACATAACACATTCATGTTAGGCAATGCCCCCTATTGGGCACCTCACAAACCCATGTAACAACTGTCTGTGAAATGATGAATGTAGCCATGGTACTGCAGTTCAGGTGCAGCATGCTATGTGCTGGTCTGGCACACATTAGTAGCCTTGAGTGACCACATGATGCTGCATGATGATGGCTCATGGTACTACACCCCATCCAGTTACAGTGGCCACAGTAATACACATATCATGAATTGCTTTGCACCTCAATGTTGTGTGTGTACAGACATATGCACCTATACACAATATGCATAGCAATCCCCATTTGTAGAAAGTGACACACATATGTCTTGTAATGCTATGGGGTGTATAGGTCACATGACACACATTGTGTATGTGTGATGTTTCATGTTGCAGTTGTGTGGTAGCATGCCATGTCATGGCTGGCACTGGCATGTCCACAATATGTCCTACACTCACCATAACCACTGTACAATGGCTATGTTGAGCAATGATATTCCATCAGGTATACATGCACCACTCATCCTGTGTGTATACATATCATGCATGTGCTACACCTGTGTCCACATTCATCTGCTAAAGACACAGATGCTCTAATCAGAAATGGATATCTATGTGACACACTAATACACATCCAGACATGGTATGTATATCTGTGACTGACGGTGCACAGGACATTGCAGGGTTTTAATACCTGCACGGCAAAGTTGTGTCCATGTACACATTGCGTTCCAGGGTGAGGCCATTCACTGAACAAAACACACATGCATCAAGGCCATGTATACTGTTATTAGCAATGGCTGTCTACACTCACACTGCATGCTGCTGAGCAACACACGTCCTGCATGCTGTCACGTTTGATATAAATGTTTGGCTTGTGATACTGTACCCCAACATCACATGCTATTGATCATGTTCGGGATTGCTGGTGGTGTGTGTGTGTGTGTGTGTGTGTGTGTGTGTGTGTGTGTGTGTGTGTGTGTGTGTGTGTGTGTGTGTGTGTTTGCATGTGTGTGTGTGTGTCTGTACCAGTGAGGAGTGTATTTGTGTGCATGTGTGCATGTGTGCATGTGTGCTGACATCATGTACAGGTCGTAAAGTGTGTTTCCTGTCTCCCTCTCACAGGTGCTGATATTGGGCTGGTTCAATGCAGCAGGGAAACTGATGTCACTGAGCATGATAGTGACAATGATGATAGGTGTGTTGAAGCACAGGCATGTTTGCCAGGGTCTATCGTTGGGCCACCAATCGACACTACACAAGTGTCCACCCCATCCATGCACACAGTCATACTGCCAATACATCTGTCACCATGCCCTTAGCAGAGGGACAGCGTACAGCCGGCATTGGCCAGGACAGTGTGGTATCCATGGCACATGCATCCCGACATAGCAGCCATACCCAGATGTCTGGAAGGGTACCACATAGGCAGATGTTCATGGATTCTCATCGGAGCACTGCTGCCCATCATGCCACTGGCAGACATGCCACAGGTCTAAGTACCTCATGCATGTTCTAGGCTGTCATGGAGGCAGAGGCACATATGGAACGGTACACCAGACAGGGACTGAAGGCACAGAGGGCAAATAACATCGCCATAATAGACACGATCCATGACCTAGCTGATGCCATCTGCAATTACACTGAGGTCACTGATAGACATTGGGGAGAGACACTAGATGTCCTCCGCAATGTCATGTCCATGTGTCAGGACAGTGTGGGATGGTTGAGTCATCGACGTGGACGTACACCAGCAACATCAGCAGCTGGCAGTCACTGTGGACGTCCCTCAAGCAACAGCCGCTCCCGTAGTGCCAGTACCAGCCCCAGCAATGTTGATGGTGGGCTGTCCATAGAACGTCATAGAAGTCCACATGCACCTGGCTCTGGACAGTTCCAGCAGGGACCTGGGTCCAGTGTACATCCATCTACCTCTGGGGATAGTACCCAGTCTGGCTTGGTACCTGATAGTGTCAGTAGCACCCCTGTCAGGCACAGGTACTATATCCGTGGCCAGAGACGCTGATCTGTAAAGCCTCACAGGTGCAGTCTGTGGCTGTCCAACAAGTACCCATATGTGGCAGTCACGTGGTGGAACTGTGTGCATGCAGACACACACACACATAATCCAGACACCTAGGGCTAACACATACACACACACATTACATCAACATTGGCCCATACCATTATTCTTGCCTCTCACACACACACACACACACACACACACACACACACACACACACACACACACACATACATGTTGATTGGATGGCTCATTGTAGGCCTCTGGCAGACCAACAACACTCCCTGTGCATATGATGAAAGCTGTGCCACCTCCTGTCATCTGTAACATTGATGCAGGAACAGGCTACAAAGGTGCTGATGCACAGGGTGTTTTTATAGCAGTATAGCAATTTATGCATGTTGTCAGCAGTAGAGTGTAATGATATGCTTGAAGGTGTAGCTGAGCAGGCATGATACATTAAAGCTATGATTGTCATTGTAGTGTTGTTTACACCAGTGTTAGTTCCAATTGTATATTGTCCGCCCACATACCACTTGGCTGATGTGTGCAGTATTGGCAGCATGTGTTAGAGAGTGGACAGTATGCGTGGGATGTGTGTAGCACATATTTGCAGGTGTACAGCTGTGGAAATGGTGGAGGTGCACTGTCTGCATGTACGTGCATAGTGGACACATGGGCAGGGTGACATGCCCTGTATTACACAGTAACACTCCATAGTTTCTGTTGGTGGCCAGTATGCATTGTACTACACACATTTTGGAACCTGACTACACATGTGTGTATGACATGGTTTGACACTGTGCTGCGGGTGATACTGTTACTATCTGTCATTGTTTTGCATTCTGGTAGTGTACATGACTGCAACAGCCTGACCATAATCAATCGTTAGCTGATGTCCTGACAACTGACACACAGATGTAGGACACACAGCAACATTTGGATCCTTCAGGTACTATACTATGCCAGTAACCAGTGGTATTCAGCTGCACCCATTACTGACACCACTCCTGTTCGGCATATGGCTCTCATAGGTACAAGCAATTGCAGTAGGGATATGTCTGTCCACGTGTGCTAATGCATACTGTGGCCTATACTGCATTCTCCAGGTGACAGACACATCTTCCACGAGGGTATCATACAGACAGATACCTGTTGTCAAACCCATGCTGTAAAGCTATAGGCAAAACTAAGCATAGTCATCCACCTTTACGGAACATAGTATCCCCACAGTACCACATACGTAGTAGCCACCAACATCATGAACAGTTACCGATGTGTACATGCAACCTAGTGTTACGTCATCTATCCTTTGATAATCACATTCCCTAAGTTATTTTGGAATCCCTCTGTGGATCACATAAGCAATCAGGGGTCTGCATGCATGTCCACAAAGGTTGTTGTACACCTATAATGCATAGTCATCATTGACAGACTCTGCTGC
The DNA here is from genome assembly GCF_019279795.1 of Protopterus annectens. Classification (NCBI taxonomy): domain Eukaryota; kingdom Metazoa; phylum Chordata; order Ceratodontiformes; family Protopteridae; genus Protopterus; species Protopterus annectens. The sequence goes on from NC_056733.1 coordinate 1,224,094,923, forward strand.
ATTTGAATAGGTCTGACATATACCTCGGCCATAAACCCTCACACACACAATTCAATAGCAACCGTAATGAGTGTGTGTGACATGGATGACCTAGGCCAAGCATCACTGCAGTGGCTGGCCTTGTCACAAGCATACAGATGTTCCCTAAGGTCTGTGAAGCAGCAGCACAGTTTGGCAAAGATGCCAACTGTGTACTTGGATAAAGCAGGGTTCCCACACATGCAGTAATTGAGGTGACATGTACGTATATGTATTTGGCTCATAGCTACCTCACATGTACAATGCCTACTGATATGTCATACGGTAGTAAAAGCAAAACTCCCAACGCATTGACCAACACTGTCACACACATTGAGCACACACATTCACCAAGTGCAGGATTTCAAACCCCTACCTAATTAAATCATGATACTAGAGAAGTACGCATCAACACGTCGTGCTGTACACATTACTGGGAAGTATCTTTTCCACAGGTATATCTGTAGGTTGGTGACATAATCAGACTTGACAAAGAGCAGTTTACCACTTTTAAGGTGTTTTGCTACTCCCCTAAAAGGTTGCTCTTTTCCAAGGAGACCACACACAAACTTGTCAAGTGCAGGATTCAAACCCCTACCTAATTACATCATGATACTAGAAAAGTACACATTAACATGATGCACTATACACATTACTTGGGATTCTCTTTTCCACAGGTATATTTGTAGGATGGTGACATCATCAGACATAACAAGAATGCGTATACCATTTTTAAGGGGTTTTACTACTCTTCAAGAAGGTTGCTCCCCTCCAAAGAGATCATACACACAGTTGTCAAGTACAGGATTCAAACCCCTACCTATCTACTTCATAACACTAGAGAAGTATGCATTAGCACGATACACTATACACATTACTGGGGTTTTTCTTTTCCACAGGTATATTCGTAGGATGGTGACATCATCAGACATGACAAAGATGTGTATACCACTTTTAAGGTGTTTTACTACTCTCCAAAAAGGTTGCTTCTTTCCAAGGAGATCACACACACAACTGTTCAGTGCAGGATTCAAACCCCTATCTAATTACTTCATAACACTAGTTATGAAGTACGCATTAGCACAACACACTATACACACTACTGGGGGTTCTTTTTTCCACAGGTATATTTGTAGGATGGTGACATCATCAGACTTGACAAAAATTGGTTTACCACTTTTAAGGTGTTTTACGACCCTCCTAAAAGGTTACTCTTTCCCAACGAGAACCCACACACACGTCAAGTGCAGAATTTAAACCACTATTTAACTACTTTATGATACTACAGAGGTATACATTTATATGCCGCGCTATACACATTACTGTGATTTATCCTTTCCCACAGGTTTATTTGTAGGATGGTGTCATCATCAGACTATGCAAAGTGGGTTACATTAGGTGACATTAGGTGGGCTACATTGAATGAATGTCTACACACTTTGACCATGTCATCCTTAAAGAGGTGTGTACTATCTACCTATCTCCCCAGGGCCATATTGACTTTCTCCGTACATACTGGATTACCACCTATGTGGTAATTTGTGTGCACTTTGTTGTACTCAAAGGGGATGACTATGCATTCTTTGGCATTCAGCTTGAGCCCATTGTTTTGACACCAGGTATCTCTATCTGTAAGACACTTCTAGAGGGTGTCTGTGTTAGCCGTGCAGTCGGTTATGGACCACAGTTACCATTCATCTGCAGACCTGTTCAGCCATACACCTCCCATGCTTGCCTCTACCTCTGAGCAGTATCTACTGAACAGGTGGGGTCCCAGGACCAAGACCTGTGAGATGCCATTTGTGACTGGCTAAGAGTTGGACATGGCACCAGCAACTCTAAACATGTGTGTTTGATCTGTGAGCCACCTGGCCACCCATCAAGTGACATAGCCGTTAATGTTCCAGCTGGTACGCTTGTCCATGATGACAGAGTGGGGAATGGTGTGGAAAGTCCTTCGTGAGGTCCGGGTGGGCTGTGTGGACTACATTCACCTCCATGTATATGTCTTTAGTAACTGTTTGAAATAAGTCAACTAGGTTTCAGAGCCAGGATCTGATTTTAACAAGGCAAAGTTGTGGAGAGTACAGTGTCTGGAGGTCTCCAATGCCTCTGTTTATTGGTTCCATGACAATTTGCTCGATAGCTCTGTAGACCAGGCTGAGTAGACATATCGGGCAATGGTGTCCATGTTCTGTTGTGGCACCCCCTTTCTGGAGATGGATGACTGTTTGTCTATGCCATTCTTTGGGTACATAGCCTGTGGTACGCTTGTGTCTGGACAGTGAATGTGAGGGTCCAGTTCCTCATGGGCCTAGTGTATGACACAGCCTGTGACACCATCCCGACACATTGATGCTGTTCTCAGCTTTGGTGAGGGCTGTCTTTACCTGCATGTCCATGACATCTGGGACTCTGCATCCTTCTGTGCTGGACACAGACCCTTTTGGGGGTTATGGGGGTGTGTTTACACTGAACATGTCCCCCTGGATGTGGGAAATGATAGTTGGTTTGGTGTATTTCTTTCGTTTTTTCAGTAGCTGACAGCATATTTAGAGGTTGACACCTACATGTCTGGTATAGCTACCGTAGGCTTTGTGGTTGTCATTCTTACATTCCTTGGCTATTTGTCTTTAGAAACTATCCTTGGATTATTTGATGAGCGATCATTGTTTCATCCTGATAATGATCTGTGATGCGTTTCCTTTAGTGAAGTTGGCTCTATCATGTGTTTGTTTCCTCCTTCTGTTGTCTAGCTTATTTATGGGCAACAACCCCCTGATTGTTGTCTTATTTTTGGAGGAGTGCATCTTGGTTTTATTTGTGATGTCTCAATCCATGCATCCCTGTAGATGCTCATAGGATGCACTTGTAAATGATTATGCGGTTTGTATACCATTATCCTATAGCAAGAGGGCTTTGGAACACTCCACTTTAGTCTTGGGAAGTGTGCAGTTTAACTTTGCAAATGTCTTCACAGTGGTTTCATTGACTGGGTGGGGGGGGCAGATGTGGATGTCCAGTGTGATTACTTCATGATCTGATATTATCAGCGAGGGGTTTATCTCTGTAGTGGAACACTGGTACCCCATATTGGTGATGATCATGTCCAGTATGTTGTCACCTCTAGTGGGCATGGTGACCAGCAGTTCCAGGGTGTTAGGGTTTTTAAACTCTAGGAATCATTGTGCGAAGGATGTTGTACACGAGTAATTCCACCACTCACTGTTTGGGTAGTTGTAATCTCCTCATATAATGGTGTTGGATAGGACCTTTATACTTTCCACTGTTCTCCGGAATACTGAGTGAGGTTCCTGAGACAAGGTACGTGATCTGTAGCAGGCTACAATCTGATGGGCAGCTTTGGCCAATGTTACTTGCACTTGCATGGTCTCCAAGGCCTCATGCTGTGCCACTAACCTGAAGGTGTGGGTATCCTTAGGGTAAATGGGTACACCCCTTCCTTTTGTATTTCACTCATGGTTTTGGGTTCAAAGGTCAGAGGGACTGTGAGTGTTTTACATGGACCATATCCAACAGCTCTGTGTCTGACATTGCTTTGTATGCTAGGCAGTGAACACCTCTGAGTGGCCGATATGCAAGGGAGTACGTATGGAGCATTTTGAGATGGTCTGTGTATGGCATGTATTTCAGGCTGCTAATGTTCTTTGTGTGGTATTGCTGCTGGCTTTCCAGTTGTTGTAGTTGTCTTGTGAGGTACATAGCAACAGTGGCATTGTACTCTATTATAGTTCTAATGAGTGATGAGTGGAGGGGAACATTATCCTCTTCCATTCTGCATGAGATGCATTTTGTGTTGAGGTGTGCCACATGGGAGGGTTTCCTGACTACTGTGGGAATGTGATTAGCACAGTTGTATCCACTGTCCACCTGTGACCCAAGGTCCCTTGTCACACTTTCAGTGTCAAGTATACTACCACCTCTGTTGTAGTTCTTGGCTACAGAGTTGTTAACATAGGGGATGACAATGCACCTTTTGGCATTGAGCTAAAGCCCATGGCTTTGACAACAGCCATCTGTCCCAGTGAGGCCCTTTTGTAGGATGTCCACATCTTTTGTGTTTACCATTATAGCTCCTGGTTTGCAGTCCTCTGGTAAATTCAGCTGCCACAGACCTGCCATGTTAATGTTTACTTCAGGGAAGTAGATACTGCACAGACTGGGAAGTTATCTGGTCCCATGGCTGCTGTGATACTGGCTTTGGAGAGTGTTTATTACCTGTACAGCCATGATGACAGCAACTTTGCAGTCTTCTATTATGGAGATGTGCTCTTTCATGGGTGTGAGGGGGGTACAGTTACCAGTGATCCTATCTGCCAGGATGTTGGCAATATCAGTTGCCTCTGTACATTTACTGCCATTGAGCTGTAACTCAGAACAGATCTGGCTGTAACCATGACATGAACCTGTTTGTTGGGCAGAGTTCACCTGAGTAGACAGTATGCCACAGAGTACAGATTGGGTTACATTCAGTCTTGTTACATGGGGTGGCTATTTGAGGCCAGTAATCCTCTTGTTAAGGTACTTCATTGGTCTTTCTAGCTGCTGAACGTGCCTAGTCAGATTCATCGCAAGTGTGTTGTGGTACTCTCTGACAGGTCTGATGCCTGCTGAGTAGTGGGAACCTCCTTTGACCTACGTGCACAGACCTTGGCAGTTTGTGTGAACAGATAGCATGATTTTCCAATCACTTTGTGAATGTGTTTCTGGAAGTAGAGATGACTATCCACATTTGTCCATAGATACCTAATTATCACATCCGTATTTAGCCTAAGTGTGTGAGCATGCCCAGTATGACCTTTCAGTATGTTGCTGCCTGACATTTGGTTCATTTCTTTAAGTGTGTGAGCATGCCCAGTATGACCTTTCAGTGTGATGCTGAATGGAATCTACTACATTTGTTGGAGTGTGTGAGTACGCCCAGTATAGACATTTATACTATATGTGTATGGCAAATCAAGTTGTATTTTTACAGCAGGGCTCACCTTTGAGTCATAGATCAACAGGGATCATGCTGTGCTTGCAGGATCTCCATGCGACACTGCATATACTTACCAACAGTTCTACATACAGGGGGAACAGCTATTCTTTGTACATTTCTACCCGGGGGCACACCTGATTGTTACTGTGGGTGTACGTAGGATGTGGGTTTCACCTGACACTTATACACATTTGTTATGCCTGCACTGCTATGTACAGGACACCATTTCAGTCTGTACTCTTGCCTATCGTAGTGGCTTGAGGCATACTACTGTACTACAGATGTTGGCATCCAATGTCACGTATATTACACAGCAATTTCATAGCCTAAACAACTTACATCACACCGCCTAGCCTGATGTTCTCGGTCTGCATAGGCGTGTGGGGGAGGGTACCCATTTGCCTCTTTAGGGGCATGATACTGCATTTCTTTGTATTTGCATTAGTGTATAATTGTCCTGCTGTGTTTGTGCCATTGAACTGTTACCATGGCTTAGTGGTTCAGTACTATGACTGTCGTGCACAGTATCCTGGGTTCGAGCCCTGTCATTGCTTTTTTATTGCCGTGCTGGACAGACCAGACTGCTTAAGGAACAGTACAGCAGAAATGAGCATGTTTAGCTGACTTTGCTCAACTTTGGCCAACCTTGCCCAACGTTGCCCGACGTTGCACTAGTTTGCACAAGCAATTTTGTTTACATATACTAGATATTGGTAAAAGCTGCTTAGCACTGCTTTATATTACTTAAAACATAGCAATCATGCCTCAGGTGGTGCTGCAGGGCTGCCTATGTTGGACGCACATACTACACTCCCTATACATGTTTGGAAACAGGTAGTGTCATGTTAGGCATCCCTATTATATGTGTGAGTCAGAGGACGGTATCATTTCCAGGGTTCCTACTGAGCCAGTGTATGTGCTATGTGTTGCCTCTTTGCCAAGGCCAAGGCATACTGGGCACGCCTCCTTCTGCCTACTCCGAGTCACGCTGTGCCTGTGATGGCCTTGGCAATGGTGGGGGGATGTTTGGCCCTGCCCCATGCTGTTCCTGCTGCAGCTGTTTTCGCAGGATCATATTGTGTAGCATAGCACATACCATGACAATTTGGGTACATGTAATTGGTGAGTACTGAAAGGCTCTACCAGATGTTTCCAGGCAACGGAACCATGACTTGAGCATCCCACACACACGCTCTATTACATTCCGTGATGGGCGTGTGCCTCATTATGGTGTTCTTGTTCAGGTGTGTATGCATTTCTGATGGGTGTCATCAGCCACGGCTCCAGTGCATATCCAGCATCCCCCACTAAGTGACCATCAGGGATGTCCCCATTGGCAAATGTCTGGTACAGCTGCGACAGATGCCAGATATGGGAATCGTGGTAGCTTCCAGGGCAGCCAGCACACACATTCAGTATTATGCCCTGGGCATCTCACATGACCTGGCAGTTGATGGAGGGGAAGCCCTTGCAGTTGATGTAGGCCCTACCCCGCTCACCGGCTGGTGCTTTGATGTGTATGTGCGTGCAGTCAATTGCACCCACAACCTCAGGGTATTCCGCTATTTGATGGAAGAGGCACATGTCGCTGGCCAATACCTCACAGGAATTGGGGAAATATACATGATCCCCGACATGTGCTGACATGGCATTTAGGAACTGGTAAAGTACCCTGGATGCTGATGCTTGTGAAATCCTCATCATATCACCAGTTGGTCTCTGGAAGGTACCTGTTGCAAGTATTCTTAGGCCAACACATACCTTGGTTTCCACTGGGATGGGTTCCCCTCTGTTGGTTCCGTGTGTGAGGTGTGGCCTGCACAGCTCAACAATTTGCTGCAGGAGGTCTCTGTCCACTCTATAGTGCTCCGCTATCTCCAGCTCATGTAGCCCCTGGTAGGTTACACTGGGTCTGTACACTCTTGTCCATCTCCTCACTGTGGGTTGCTCAGCAGCATTTGCAATGGCACCACCCTCAGCATCTTGCACATGTCACCTTATAATAGCAATGGCAGCCCCTAACATTCTTTTGGCTCAGTTAAGCTTTTTAAGTTTTCACTTCTCTTTGTAGACTGCAGTGTTGCAGTGTTTCTGAGAAAAACATGGGGGAATGTTGTTTGTAGAGTTTTAAGTGCTGGGCTGGGCTGGGCTAGGCTAGTGTACTGCCTGTGTAATTGGCTGATTCTGATTGATTTCACCTGGCAGCTCTGCTAGTTCTTGGTTAACTTCCTACTACTTCCTTTCCTTCCTTTTCCCATTTCTGTTTCTACAGGGGCAGCGCCATGCAAACAAGCACAAACATGTGCACACGAGCGCACACATGTGCACATGCGTGCACACAGGCTTACGCAGGCTTACATAGGCTTACATGGGCTTAGGTGGCTGCACAATCGTGCATACACACTTAGACAGCCTTACACAGGCTTACACGGGCGCACACACATGCACACAGGCTTAGACCGGTTTACAGGTGCGCACATGCGTGCACACAGTGTAAGCAGGTTTGCAAGAAACTTCAGTGATAGCCACGGTGTACACCTTCAGTTTCTGGGTTTCAGTTTAGACAGCTGTAGACACACCTCTTCCAGTCCTGAGTAACTCACAGCAACCACATGCCACTCTGCTCCAATAAGCTTGAAGTCTTTTTGATACATACCCCCTCATGATGTCACCTATCTTCTACTCTGTTACTCCCCTAATCCTACTCTTACACTCTACGGACATGGTTCACATGGCAGGGAAATTTGGGATGCACTATCCTTATACTCATTTGCATAGGATTGTCTACTAATGCTTGATTACATCTCTCAGACTGAGCTTCCCCCCTTAGCAACCATTACTCAGTAGCCATGTTGTCTTCAGCCTGCCATTCACCTGCATGGCAGATGAATATTTTGAATAAAATCCCTATTTGTAGCTTTTATTTTTTGTTTTTCTGGTTTTTAGAGCGCCGTACGTTTGTGAGGCACTGCACTATGCTTAAACATTGGAGATCGAGGGAAAAAAAACATTTTTTATTATTATACAATGGATAAAAATGCCAATGGCCATATATTTGACCATTGGCATGCTTCCTCAACTGGATGCATCCTTTATTTGTAGCTGTCATGGCTCCATTTTGCTATTTGCAGAACAGTACTCCGTTGCCAACCGAGTATATTTCTGCAAATAACACTGCTCTTACTCAGACAGGTTAGTGTTTCCTGGATTGCAAATTTACCTCATTTGCATAGCTTTCTGCAGAAAATGAGGTAATTTGCATAAACTAACCCTGTCCGTGCGAGAGTCGTTTTAGGAGCTCTCTTGCACGCCCCTGTCGGCTGTTCCTGGATTGCTCGGCAGACATGTTGGCTTGCTGGAGTCTTACTCTACTCTTAGACTCCGTGCAAGCCTTCGTGAATCCGGCCCTTCGAGTTTCACCAGAAACCAGTTATTGAGGTAAAAACGTACTAGAATAAACTGCTGTACCTTAACACAACTTCTCCAAAGATAAAATGCGGTAATTCCACTTGAACAATGTCCTAAATAACGGACCGTGTGTCCACAAGCTGGACCAAACAACAGAAACACCAAGTACCAAATAGCAAAAGCTCCTGCTCTGCTGTAAAAGCAAGAAACCTTTTCGGTCTATGCTACTAAGATAAATATCAGCACTTCCTGGTTGCCGACTTCAACCAGCCGGTAACCGTTTAAAGTTAAAAGTTACTTGCTTGTCACTTCATGTAATGTCAGGAAGCTAATGAATCAAACTCAGTAGCCGTTACACTATAATTTCTCTTGATAGCTGTTCAGCTCAAAACAAGGAAATAGATCAAAACCAGCAGCCGTCCAGCTGCCGTTTCCCTTGGTAACTGTTCAGCTCAAACCAAGGAAATGGAAACCCTTCAATAATGCCTCATACAATACGATTCAGGCCAAGGCAATAAAATGCTTCTCTTGTGCCTTGTGTAGTACAGTTTGAGGAGAGAATAACCAAATAACCTTTCCTGCAATAGCTGTTCAGCTCAAATGCAAGACCTAGGCATGGTCTTCATAGAATATTCTCTTCGAACACTGACAAAAAAATTCCAACTTAAAAAACAAACATGTGTGGTGATAATCTCTCATCAAGGTGGACGACCTCAGGCTACACCAAGTGCAGAAAGTACTAAAACATCCAACAAATGGATAATGAACTAATAATATAAAAAACACTGGTGATACCCAAAGTAAAACCACCAAGACTTTATTGAACTATAACATTTAACTGACTAAGCGCTTTCACCCACATAGGGCATCTTCAGAGTCAGTTTACCACATCTAATTATGCACTTTAGATAAACATTTCAATTAACACTCAATTCAGGTAATAATTGATTGCAATAAATCTCTCCTTGAACTTTAAGGCTTAACCCTTAACTATCATTAATATAATGTTATACAGATTTGTTGTGTAAAAACACCCTATGCCCAATAAGTAATGAACATGTCAGCTTTCCAAATGTTGTTTCAACATCTAAACCATACATAAAAACATATTAAACACTTAATGCAAATATTGAATGTGAAATATATAAAAAAATGTATAATTGTAAAAATATATATAAAATATATATATAAAATGTATACATATGAACAATATGAACAAAATATAAAAATATAAAAACATACCTATATACACATGTAATCCGTGCACATAACTGAAAAATATATAAATTCTATTGTGTCTGTATTAAATACACACTGCCTTGTGTTTCAATATACATGCTAGAGATAGGGTGTCATTAATGCCAGGTACACTGTTTGCGTCTAATTGTATTTGCCACAAGCATTCCCTGACTTCTAATATGGTTTTATAATCACCACCAAAATCTCTAGTGTATAATCTGTCAATGACAAAAAATTAAATTTTTTTTAAAATGAGTACATTTCTTAATGTGGTTATACAATTAATTAGTTGATTTATTGTTTTTGATGTCCCTATTGTGTTCCATAATTCTTTGTCTCAGCTTTCTAGTGGTCAGCCCAGTGTAGAAAGCTGGACAAGATAAACAAGTGGCCACATATATAATCATTTTAGTGTTGCAATTACAATAACCAGGACTCCTCAGAGACCTCTTGTAGTTGCCCACTAGAACATAAGGACCATCATTGATATATTTACATGCTTTGCAGTTACCACATTTAGCCATCCTAACAGGCCTTTGGCTAGTGGGCACAGATGTTCTTTTCATGTGTTCTTTAATATTCAAACCCCTACCATTAATAAATAGGGGATGTTTTCCTAATATTTCTTGCATATCTGTAGGAAGTATACTTTGCCATGTTGATTGAATAATATTTTTAACTTCAACGGCTGTAGTACTGTGTTGTAGAACCATACCTGTATGGACATTCTTAACTTTGTATTTATGAACATTACTCTTCTCTACATCCCTTCCACCATCCAACAAAATAGGCCTAAAATATGTGTCCCTTCTTCCAATGATGTCCTGTTTAATTGTGGTCAGTAGGTCCATAGGATAACCTCTTTGGATAAACAAATCAATTAACACCTCCAGTTCTTCCAAAAATCTTGTATCCTCACTCACTATATGTGACACCCTAATCATCTGGCCTTTTGCCATGTTCTTCTTGACATAATAAGGGTGGCAACTATCGTGATGTAAGAATGTATTACTATATGTCTTCTTCCTAAATAACTTGGATTCTAACTTCCCATCTTTAATATATTGTCTTAAATCCAAGTAGTCAATAGTGTCTCTATCAGCCATGTTGGTGAATTTCAAAAATGTTTTAGTGTTATTCAAGTATCCTATAAAATCATCCAACTAATTTTGAGTGCCTTTCCAAAGGAACAGTATGTCATCCAAAAATCTTAAATAAATAATCATCTTGGATCTATACTCAGATGTCAACACATACTGTTCCTCCCATTCAGCTAGTCCTACATTGGCATAAATGGGCGCACATTTAGTGCCCATTGCAACCCCGGTGGATTGTTTGTAAAATTCACCTTCAAAGCCAATACAATTATTTTCTAAGACAATCTACATCAAGTCAACAAGTAGACTTCCCTTCACCTGGTGTATGTGACTATATTTAGCTAAACTACTGGCAAAACAATTTTAGAAGTCAGGGAATGCTTGTGGCAAATACGATTAGATGCAAGCAGTGTACCTGGCATTAATGACACCCTATCTATAGCATGTATATTGAAACACAAGGGAACATGTATTTAATAAACAGACACGATAGAATTTATATATTTTTCAGTTAGGTGGACGAGTTACATGTGTATATAGGTATGTTTTTATATTTTTATATTTTGTATTTTATTTTTCATATTGTTTATATGTATAAATTTTATATACTTTTTATATTTTTTTACATTTATAAAAAAAAATTTTATATATATATTTCACATTCAATATTTACATTAAGTGTTTAATATGTTTTATGTATGATTTAGATGTTGAAACAATATTTGGAAAGCTGACATGTTCATTACTTATTGGGCATAGGGTGTTTTTACACAAAAAAATCTGTATAACATTATGGGCTGGATTCACGAAGGCTTGCACGGAGTCTAAGAATAGAGTAAGACTCCATGCAGCCAACATGTCTGCCGAGCGATCCAGGAACAGCCGGCAGGGCCGTGCAAGAGAGCTCCTAAAACGACTCTTACACGGACAGGGCTAGGTTATGCAAACTACCGCATTTGCTGCCGAAAGCTATGCAAGTGAGGTAAACTTGCGATCCAGGAAACCCTAACCTGTCCGAGTAAGAGTAGTGTTATTTGCAGAAATGTACTCCATTGACAACTGAGTACCATTCTGCAAATAGCAAAATGGAGCTGTGACAGCTCCAAATAAAGGAAGCATCCAGTTGAGGAAGCATGCCAATGGACAAATATATGGCCATTGGCAATGTTTCTCATTGCAAAATAAAAAAAAATGTTTTTTTACCTCGATCTCCTATGTTTAAGCATAGCGCAGAGCCGTGCAAACGTGCTGTGCTCTAAAAACTAGAAAACCAAAAAATAAAAGCCACAAATAGGGATTTCATTCAAAATATTAATTTGCCATGCAAGTGAATGGCAGGCTGAAGACAACATGGCTACTGAGTAGAGGTTGCTAAGGGGGGAAGCTCAGTCTAAGAGATGTAACCAAGAATTAGTAAACAATCCTATGCAAATGAGGGTAAGGATAGTGAATCCCAATTTTACATGGCAAATGAGCAAAGTCTGTGGAGTGTAAGAGTAGGATAAGGGGAGTATCAGAGTAGAAGATAGGTGACATCATGAGGGGGTATGTATGAAAGAATGTAAGCTCAATGGAGCAGAGTGGCATGTGTTTGCTGTCAGTTATTCATCACTGGAAGAGGTGTCAACAGGTATCCTAGCTAAAGTCAAGAAATTGAAGGTGTATGCCCTGGATAACACTAAAGTTTCTTGTTGAAGTGCCTGCAATGTGTTTTCACACAGGTGCTCATCTGTATATCCGAGTAAGACTATGGGCGCATGTGTGCACCTGTTTGTGCGTGTTTAAGCTGGAGTAAGTATGTGTAAGGTTGTTGAAATTCGTGAAAGCGTGTTTGCGCCTGTGTGTGCACGTTCAAGCAGGAGTTAGAAAGTGTTAGGCCATATAAGTATGTGTGCGCGCATGTGAGCTGGTGTGCGCGTGTTTGCGCTTGTTTGCGTGGCGCTGCCCCTGTGGAAACAGAAAGGGAAAAAGAAGCACAACAAATAGTAGGAAGTTAACCAAGGAGAACTAGCAGAATCAATTACACAGGCAGTACACTAGCCCAGCCCAGCACTTAAAACTCTGCAAACAACTTTCCACCATGTTTTCCTCAGAGACACTGCAACACTGCAGTAAACTAAGAGAAGTGAAAACTTAAAAAGCTTTACTGAGACAAAGAAATGTTAGGGGCTGCCATTGCTGTTATAAGGCGACATTATGCAACATGCTGAGGGTGGTGACAATGTGAATACTGCTGAGCAATCCAAAGTGAGGAGACAGAGAAGAGTGTACAGGCCCAGGTAGGGTAACCTACCAGGGGCTACATGAGCTGGAGATAGTGGAGCACTATAGAGTGGACAGAGACCTTGTGCAGCAAATTGTTGAGCTGTGCAGGCCACGCCTCACACACAGAACCAATGGAGGGAACCCATCCCAGTGGAAACCAAGGTATGTGTTGGCCTAAGAATACTAGCAGCAGGTACCTTCCAGAGACCAACTGGCGATATGATGGGGATTTCACAGGCATCAGCATCCAGGGTAATGTACCAGTTCCTGAATGCCATGTCAGCTTCCTCAATTCCCGTGAGGTATTGGCCAGCAATATGCGTCTTTTCCAGCAAATAGCGGAATACCCTGAGGTAGTGGGTGCAATAGACTGCATGCACATATGCATCAAAGCACCAGCCGGTGAGCAGGGTAGGGCCTACTTTAACCACAAGGGCTTCCCCTCCATCAACTGCCAGGTCATGTATGATGCCCAGGGCATAATACTGAATGTGTGTGCTTGCTGCCCTGGATGCTACAATGATTCCCATATCTGGCATCTGACACAGCTGTACCAGACATTTGCCAATGGGGACATCCCTCATGGTCATCTAGTGGGGGATCCTGGATATGCACTGGAGCCGTGGCTGATGACACCCATCAGAAATGCACACACACCTGAACAGGAACGCCATAATGAGGCACACGCACAAACACAAAATGTAATTGAGTGTGTGTTTGGGCTGCTCAAGTCATGGTTCCGGTGCCTGGATACATCTGGTGGAGCCTTGCAGTACTCACCAACTACATGTACCCAAATTGTCATGGTATGTGCTATGCTACATAATATGATCCTGCAAAAACAGCTGCAGCAGGAGCAGCATAGGGCCAGGCCAAACAGACCCCCACCATTGCCAAGGCCATCACAGGCAGAGCGGGACTCAGAGGAGGAACAACCTGAGCGTGCCCCAGTAGAAAGAATGAGGCGTGCCCAGTATGCCTTGGTCTTGGCAAAGAGGCAATGCATAGCACATACTCTGGCTCAGTAGGAACCCTGGAAATGATACCTCTCTCTGACTTGCACATATAGTAAAAGGGATGCCTAACTTGACACTACCTGTTTTCAAACATGTATAGGGAGTGTACTATGTGCATCCGACATAGGCAGCCCTGCAGCACGACCTGAGGCATGATTGCCCTGTTTTAAGCAAGATAAGCAGTGCTAAACAGCTTTTACCACTATTTAGTATATGTAAACAAAATTGCACACACTAACTAGCACAACTTTGGGCAATGTTTAGCAATATTGGGCAACGTTCAGCAATGTTGGTTAACATTGAGCAATGTTGGGCAAGTTCGGTCAAAGCTGGGCAAAAGCAGGTAAACATGCTCATATTTGCTTTATTGTTCCTTAAGCAGTCTGGTCTGCCCAGTATGAAAATATAAAGCAGTGACAGTCCTCGAACCCAGGATACTGTGCACTACAGTCACAGTTCTGAACCACTAAACCATGACAGTATTTCACTGTTCAGTCTGTATGAAGAAATGTTGATAAGTCTATGCAAAGTGTCTCATGGAAACCCTGCAGGCACAGCATAATCCCTGTCGAGTTATGACACAAAGGTGAGCCCAGCAGTAAAAATACAACTTGATTTTCAACATGCATATAGTATAAATGTAAATATTGGGTGTGTTCACACACGTCAACAAATGTAGTGGACTTCAGACAGCAACATACTGAAAGGTCAGACTGGGCATGCTCACACACTTAGGCCATGTCTGAGTACAGCAGTGGGCCACACATATGTGGCAGTTGCATTTGTTAACCCAGGAACCTCTCACTGTTCACCAATCCTGCCTTGTGCACACAGTTATATGACAACAGACACATATATAATATATTGGAACCCTGCCATAATCAAATATGTACTACAGATAATAAGGTTGTTCATAGAAAGTGGAAAAGCAAAGAAGATAAAAAACCTGCAATCAGTATCATCAGTAAACAATGTGCACTCCAAACATTATCATGGGTTCATAGGTTGATACTAGGCTATCTGCCCTAGGGCATTTATAAGCCTAGCCAGAGTGTGTTTGGCATTCGCCACCATTTTAGATTAGTAGACTGTGCCTTTGAATAGTAGGTCACAGAAGATAGCCCTTTTACGGTTAGTTTATTGAGCCTCTGTCTAGCAGGGACCCATAAGAGATCCCAGGGGTAAACTTACGATCTCCCATCCACTCGTCAAGATTTCTCTTGAAGAGGGTCAGTGAGGGGTTCTGCCTAACTTGGACTGTGATTTTGTTCCAGAGTGAGGGGAGCCTCTGGGATATGAATCTGTCCCTCCAGCATGTCCTATTTATTTCTGTGCTGAGGTTTAAGTCCCTGGAGCATGTAGCTCTAAGGGATTCTGATTTCCTGAGGTGGAGCATGTCCATTAATTCTGGGTTAGACATGGCTTTATACATCAGGCACAGATTGCCTCTGAGTAGGCGGTAAGCGACTGAGTAGAGCTGGAGTTTCTTCATCCAAACTGCATAGGGCATCTGTTTGAGTTCCTTGATCCTCTTGGCAAGGTACTTTTGGGGTCTTTCCAGTTGCTGCAGGTGTCGGGTAAGGTACATCCCAAATGGGGCATTGTATTCAATTATGGGCCTGATGAGTGATGAGTAGAGGGGCACAATGACCTCTCTTGATCTAGATGTGAAACCTTTCGTGATAAGGTGGGCTATATAGAAGGTCTTCCTAACCACTTTGGCAATGTGATTGTCAAAGGAGGGATTACTATCTACTTGGGTCCCCAAATCCCTAATTACTTCTTCCGTACTTAATGGATTACAACCTATGTGGTAATTTGTGGGCACTTTGTTTTTCCCAAAGGGGATGACTATGCATTTTTTGGCATTTAGCTTTAGACCATGGCTCTGGCACCAGTTATCCGTCTCTGTGAGTCCCTATTGGAGGATGCTTGTGTCAGCCAGAGAGTTGATTATGGCACCCAGTTTGCAGTCATTTGCGAACTTGGTCAGCCATAGTCCTCCCGTGTTAGTCTGTACCTCAGAGAAATATATATCGAACAAGAGAGGTCCCAGGACTGAGCCTTGCGGGATACCACTTGTAACTGGTTTAGAGTCTGGCATGGCACCTGCAATTTTTACCATGTGGGTGCTATCCCTGTGCCAGTTTGCAACCCATCTTGTGACATATGGGTTGATATTTAAGCTGGTGAGCTTATTTGTGATGCCCGAGTAGGGTATTGTGTCGAAGGCTTTTGCGAGGTCCAGGTAGGCTGTGTGGACTACCTTCCCTTCATCTATGGCCCTGGTAACTGTTTCAAAGAAGTTGACCAGGTTCAAGAGGCAAGATCTGCCCTTAACAAAGCCAAATTGGGTAGGATCCAGTGTCTGGCAGCTCTCGATGTCTTTGTTTATGAGTTCCATGATGATACACTCCATAGCTTTGCAGACCAGGCTTATAGGGCGATAGCTTCCGGGATCAGTTGTGGCACCACTTTTGTGGAGCAGGACCACTGTTGCTGTACGCCATTCCTTGGTTACATATCCTGTAGGAAGTCTGAGATTGAACAGTGACTTTATGTGAGGGTTAAGTTCTTCTTGAAGCTCATGTAAGACACAGCCCGGGACACCGTCCAGTCCCATTGATGCTGTGTTTTTTGCTTTGGAGAGGGCAGCTCTCACCTGTTCATCTGTGATGTCAGGGAGGCTACACTCTGTTGGGATGGACATTTGCTCTTTTTGGGGGGGGATGGGGGGAGAAATTTGCACTGAACCTGTCTGCCAGGATATTGGTAATGTCTGTGGGTTCAGTGTATTTTTTGTCATTTTGCACTAACTCAGAGCATATCTGGGAGCTGCCACCCAGGTTCCTGACATAACTAATGAAGGCCTTGTGATTGTCTTTAGTGTCTTGTGCAATTTTTCTTTCGAAGCTGGCCTTAGATGATTTTATGAGGGATCGTAGCTTCTTGCTAGTACTGATCAGAGATGCCTTCCCTTTTTGGGATTTTGCTCTATCATGTAGTAGCTTCCTCCTTTTGTTGTATAGCTTATTTATTGCCGGGGTCCACCAGACAGGTCTCCTGCCTTTGGAGGAGTCAGTCTTGGTTTTATTTAGGATAGCATGATCCATGCATTCCTGTAGGTGTCCATAGAATGCGTTTGTAAAGGATTCTGTGGTTTGAGCTGTATTTTCCACTGGTCCAGGGTTTTTGTAGGATACCACCTTGATTTTGAGAAGTGTGAAGTTTGCTTTTGAGAAGTTCTTCACCGAGGTGACCTTGGCTGGGGGTGGGGACAGGATATGGATGTCCAGTGAGATTAATTTATGGTCTGACCTTACCAATGAAGGGTATACCTCTGGTGTGGAACATAGAGTCCCCATGTTGGTGATGACCAAGTCCAATATGTTTTCCCCTCTTGTGGGGGTGATGACCAGTTGTTCCATAGCATTTGAGTTTATAAATTCTAGGAACCATTGGGCGAGGGTGTTGGGGCTTGAGTAGTATTCACAGTCACTGTTTGGGTAGTTGAAGTCACCCAATATAATGGTGTTTGGAGAGACCTTCATATTCTCCAGTGTTCTCAGGAAAGTCAAGTGGGGTTCCTGAGTTTGGGAGGATGGTTTGTAGCAGGCTACAAACTGAAAGGCAGTTTTGCCCACTGTTAGTTGCACATGGATGGTCTCCGATGCTTAATGCAGTGCTACTAACCTGGAGGTGTGGGCATCTTTGATGTATATGGATACTCCCTCTCCTTTTGTGGTTCGGTCCGAGTTTTGTGGCCAAAAAGCATGGTATGAAGTATAACCTGGTAGTGCTGGGGTGCTTTCGGCAGCCTTGAACCAGGTTTCTGTTACTGCACAGATATCGATATTCTCCATACTGAGGAGAGCCTCGTGTGTGTGCATTTTGAGGTTTAGACTTCTGGCATTGAGCAACATTACCCTTAGTTTCTTTTTCCTTGTATTGTCTATGGAGGTGGGTTTGTCTTTTTAGCCTTGCCTAAAAAGGCGCTATAGGGGTGGCAAGAGCCTTAGCCAGTATTCGAAAGCCCAGAGGTGACAGGTGCAAGCCGTCCCTAGTGAAGCAGCGTGGCTTGTCGAGCATGTCATGCCAGGCTGACAGACACTGGATCCCCTTTGAATGACACCAATACTTTAGTCAATTGTTAAAATTGATCATTATGTCTTTATACTGTGGCATCATTCTTGGTGAGGGTAAGATGCTACTCAAGGTCAGGGTCATACCAGCCTGGGCTACATGATCAGAGAACTCCTCTATGTCTCTTTTCATGTAGTCCAGGGAGGTACGTCTCAGGTCATTCACACTAGCGTGGACAATGACTGAGTCATAGTTGTACTTGCTTTGTAGCGACCTGAGTGCATGTGTTATGTGGCAGATCCTGGCACCCAACAGACAGCTTACAGTGACCTTCTCCTTGTTCAGCCTGGTGAGTGAGACGTCAGTGTGTCTGATAATAGAGTCACCTATTACAAGTGTATTAGGTGTGTTGTTTAGCCTTAAGGGCAGTGACTGTGTGGCACACTGACTTTGTGAACTATGTGATACGTGGGTATTGCTGTGGGGTAGCAGTTGTTTGGGTGTCTTCTTTGGAGGTCTCTGCTGCTTAGGCAGATTTTTATTTAGAGCCTCCGAGTATGTTTTTGTGTGTTTATGTCTTTGGTTTTCTCTTGCTATAGGTCTATGTGAGACTGGATTTGTGGTGTGTGTGGTTACCTTCTCCTCCTAATAGACTGTACCAGTCATGGGTCGAGAGAGCTCAGCCTCCAGTTTGGCTATATAGTTGCATCTCTCACATATATTTGAGTTTGCTGGGAGGAGGAGAGGGTTGTCTGTGTAGATAAGGTAGTTGTAACATTGCCTCAAAATGCCCATATTCACCAGCTGGACTGGAGAGTACACACGAAAATGACATTTGGACATGTCAGGATATTATGATGAAATACTTTTTGACCGATCAAAAAGGATCAGTAAGGTGTTAATTGTTTAAAAGAGTATAAGAGGGGTTTAGTGTTTAAGTTTGTTGGTGTTTTGGAAAGATTATCTGCGAAGGAGTCCAGACAGAACCATGACACTTCCTTCAGATATGTCATAAATAGCAATGTACACTCATATATGTCCTGAGTCAGGGCCAACTGTAAATGACTGACAATGCCAACATCCTGTCAGACAGGCCCATACATACATACCCACCTCCCACTGATAAAAGGCCCTATCATCATACCAGGAGATATCACATGTAGAATGGGTAAACAGCTCCTTCCAAAGCTGAAAACATGGCATCAATTGGATTACATTGTTTCCCTATATGTGTCATAAGTGAACTGCAGAACAAACAGACCCTGCACCTGAACAGTCTGTTGAGCCTCACCCTCTCTACAGGATACGAAACTGTTGAATGGGTTACAGCAACATATGGCGCACTCCACAAGTGTTGGTGCACAACAGACCATGGGAACTGTAGTCTTATAAGCCTATGAAGTCTGATCGTCCAGGCCATGGAGTCCATCATGATTGAAGTCATAAACAGAGCTATTGGAAGCCTACAAACACACAACCCTACCAACTTTGATTTGGTCATGGGAAGATCATGGTTCCCAAACCTGCTAGACTGTTTGCAAGGCAGCCACCCAGAACATACATCACTGAAATGAGCTACACATGTCCCACATAGGCCTTTTCCAACATCCCAGACACATGTCGTATCCACAAAATCAACAACCTGTGCATAAATATGTATTGTTATATGATGGATTGGCAACTGGTCCACAGATAGATCACACAAGCTAAGAATTGTGGAGTCCTGTTCAAGCTGTTAACATCTGCTGTCCCCCATGGCTCAGTCCTGGGATTGCATAAAACAAAGTGCACACACATTACCATGTCCAGTCTGATGATGTCAGCATCCTACAAATATAGCAGGAGAAATAAAAACACCAAGTAAAGCATATAGTGCGTTGTGTTAATGCATCTCTAATATCATAACATAGGTAGGGGTTAGAATCCTGCAATTGCTGAGTGTGTGTGTGGGGGGGGGTGTATGTTTGTTTGTGATTTCCTTTGAGAGGAGTGCCCTTTATGGAGACAAGGAAAACACCTTAAAAGAGGTATATTCCTCTTTGGCAAGTCTGATGATGTCAGCATCCCACAAATACAGCAGTGGAAATAAAAATTCCCAGTAAAGCATATAGCATGTCGTATAAATGTGTATCTCTCTAATATCATAGCATAGTTAGGTAGGGGTTTGAATCCTACAATTGCTGCTGAGTGTGTGTGTGTGTGTGTGGGGGGGTGTATCTGTGTGTGTGCTTTCCTTTAAGAGAAGTGCCCTTTTTGGAGACTAGGAAAACACCTTAAAAGAGGTATATACCTCTTTGGCAAGTCTGATGATGTCAGCATCCCGCAAATACAGCAGTGGAAATAAAACCTCCCAATAAAGCATATAGCCCATCAAGTTAATGTGTATCTCTCTAGTGTCATAACATAGTTAAGTAGGGGTTTAAATCCTGCAATTGCTGAGTGTGTGTGTGTGTGTGTGTGTGTGTGTGTGTGTGTGTGTGTGTGTGTGTGTGTGTGTGATAACTTTTGAGAGGAGTGCCCTTTTTGGAGACTAGGAAAACACCTTAAAAGTGGTATATCCCTCTTTGGCAAGTCTGATGATGTCAGCATCCCACAAATACAGCAGTGGAAATGAAAGCTTCCAATAAAGCATATAGTGTGTCATGTTAATGTGTATCTCTCTAGTATCATAACATGGTTAGGTAGGTGTTTGAATCCTGCAATTGCTGAGTTTGTGTATGTAACACTGTTAGTCAAGGTGTTGTGGGTTTTGCTTTTACTACTGTATGACATATCACTAAAACAACAGTATGTGCATTGCACACTTCCGGTATCTGTGTGGCAAATACACATATGTACATGTGACCTCAATTAGTTCATAGGTGTGAAGCCTGCTTTCTACATGAACACATCTGTTACCTTTGACAGATTGTGCTGCTGCTTCTCAGACCTTAGGTCATATATATGTATGTTTGTGACATGGCCAGTCACTGTACTGATCTGTGGCCTAGGTCATCTGTGTCACACACACCCATAACAGTTCCTGTAGAATAGTGTGAGTGAGGGTTCATGCCTGGGGTATATTTCAGACATGTTCAAACACAACAAAGTCTGTCAATGATGGACATTCATTATAGGTGTACAAAAACTTCGTGGATATGCATACAGACCCCTTACTGCTTATGTGATACACTGAGGGACTTCAGAATACCTTTGGAAATGTGAATACCAAAGGACAGATGACACAACACGTGGCTGTATGTACACATCGGTACCCCTTCTACATGTTGTGGGCTACTACCTATGTGGTACTGTCGGGATACTATGTTTAGTAAATGTGGATGACTATGCTATAGTTGGCTTATAGCGTTCCAGCATGGGTTGGACAACAGGTATCTGTCTGTATGATACCCTTGTGGAAGATAAGTGTCTCATCCGGAGAATGCATTGTAGGCCACTGTATGCATTACCAGATGTGGACGGACATATCCCTAGTGTGTTTGCTTGTACCTAAGAGGGCCACATGCCAAACAGGTGTGGTCCCAGGAATGGTTGCCGGTCAATACCACTGGTTACTGGTATAGTATAGTACCAGAAGGATCCAAATGCTACTGTGTTTCCTACATCTGTGTGTCAGTTGTCAAGACATCATCTACCGATTGGTTATAGTCAGGCTGTTGAGGTTGTGTATACTACCAGAATGCAAACCAATGACAGATAGTAACAGTATCACCCACAGCATAGTGTCAAACCATGTCATACACACATGTGCACCCAAGTTAAAACATATGTGTAGTAAAATGCATACTGGCCACCAATAGAAACTATGAAGTGTTAACACTGTGTAATACAGGGCATGTCACCCTTCCCATGTGTCCACTATGCACGTACATGCAGACAGTGCACCTCCACCATGTTCACAAATGTACACCTGCAAATCTGTACTGCACACATCACACACATACTGTCCACTCACCAACACATGCTGCCAGAACTACACACATCAGCCAAGTGGCAAATTGGCGGACAATACATTTTTGGAATTAACACTGGTGTAAACAATACTACATTGATAATCATAGCTTTAATGCATCATGGCTGCTCAGATATACCTACAAGGATATCATTACACTTTACTGTTGACAACATGCTAACATTGCTACACTGCTATTAAGTCACCCTGTGCATCAGCACCATGTTAGCCTGTTCCTGCATCAATGTTACAGATGACAGGAGGTGGCACAGTTTCATCATATGCACAGAGTGTGTTGTTGGCTTGCCAGAGCCCAACATTGACCCATCCAATCGACATGTGTGTGTGTGTGTGTGTGTGTGTGTGTGTGTGTGTGTGTGTGTGTGTGTGTGTGTGTGTGTGTGTGTGTGTGAGGGACAACAGTACAGCATGGGTCAATGATGATGTAATGTGTGTGTGCGTATGTGTTAGCCCTAGGTATTTGGTTTATGTGTGTGTGCCTGCATGCACACAGTTCCACCATGTGGCTGCCAAATATGGGAGGTTGTGGGACAGCCACAGACTGTACCTGCCAGGCTGTACAGATCACTGTCTCTGGCCACGGACACAGTACCTGTGCCTGGCAGGGGTGCCACGGACAGTATCGGGTACTAAGCCAGAATGGGTACTATCATCAGAGGCAGTGGGATGTAGACTGGACCCATGTCCCTGCTGGGACTGGCCAGAGCCACGTGCATATGGTCTTCTAGGATGGTCTATTGACAGCCCAGCCCCAACATTACTGGGGCTGGTGCTGCCACTACAGGAGCGGCTGGGACTTGTGTGTCGTCCACAATGACTACCAGCTGATGATGTTGCTGGCATATGTCCACGTCGACGTCTCGGCAGTCCTGCACTGTTCTGGCACATGGACATGACATTGCGGAGGACATCTAATGTCACCTCCCAACGTCTATCAATGACCTCAGTGTAATTACGGATGGCACCAGCAAGGACACGGATACTGTCATTGATAGCAGTGTTATGGGCCCTCTATGCCCTTAGTCCCTGTCTGGTGTACAGTTCCATACGTGCCTGTGCCTGCATTACAGTCCGGAACATACCTGAGGTTGTAAGACCTGTGGTGGCACGTCTGTCAGGGGGCATTACGACCATCAGTGCTCCCACGAGAACCCCTGGACATCTGCCTATGTGGTACTGTTCCAGGAATCTGGGTATGGCTGCTGTGAGGGGATGCATGTGCCATAGTTACCATTCCTGGGACTATCCTGGTCAATTCCTACTGTATGCTGTCCCTCAGCTAAGGCCATTGGTGATGAGGGATGTATTGGCCGAATGAATGTGTGCATAGATGGGGTGGAAAGCTGTGTACTGTAGATTGGCGGACCAATGACAGACCCTGTCAAACCTGCCTATGCCACAACACATATATCATCATTTCCACTATTTGTGGCATGACTTCAGGTTCCCTGCTGCACTCAACCAACACAACCTCAGCACCTGTGAGAGGAAGACAGGAAACACAATTTACAATCTGTACATGATGTTAGCACACATGAACACATGCACACATGCACACATGCACACATGCGCACATGAACACATGTGCACATGAACACATGCACACATGAACACATGCACACATGCACACATGAACACAAATCCACTACTCACTAAAGTTGACACACACACACACACACACACACACACACACACACACACACACACACACACACAACAGCAATCCAGAACATACTCATTAGTGGTTGATGCTGGAGTACAGTATCACAAGCCAAAGTGTCCTATCACACGTGTCAGCATGCAGGATGTGTGTTGCTCAACAGCATGCGGTGCAAGTGTAGAGAGTCCTTGTTAATAACAGTATACATGTCTTTGATGCATGTGTGTTGTTCAATGATTGGCCTCAGCCTGGAACACAAAGTGTACATGGACACAATATTGCTGTGCAAGTATTAAATGCTTTTCAATGTCTTGTGCACCATCACTCATAGGTATACATACCATGGCTGGATGCACACAACTGTCAGGTGTATAGCAATGAATGCTATGTGTAGTACTGTAGTTACTGTAACTGGATGTAGTGTAGTACCATGAGCCATCATCAGGCAGCATCATGTGGTCACTCAAGGCCACTAATGTGTGCCACACTGGCAACTATTTTGCTGTACCTGAACTGCAGCACTGTGGCTACATTAACCATTTCACAGGCAGTTGTTACACAAGTATGTAAGGTGTTCAATAGGGAGCATTGCCTAACATGAATGTGTTGTGTGTTGAAGAGTGTTGCACCGCCCCATGATAGGCCTCTACCCCTCAGGTATAGTATGTGTGCTGTGTGGATGACATTTGGGATACTGGAGTCTGACCTTACAGCAGGTGTCTAAATGTGCCATGTGTATCATATTAACACTTATTGCGTATGACAAAGTGGTGTACGTTGTGTGCATGTGTATTGACTCTGCCTATACAATGTCCACTACAGTGTACCACAACTGTTTGGGATGCTCTGTGTATTGTATGTAATTGAGGCAGCTGCTCATATTACTGGGATGTGCAAAGTCCCACAGAAAACATGCAGAGCATGCATTATGTGTAGGTGTTTTACATGTGTATATGGCCTACAACTCACCTATGACATGCACATGTTATTTGCTATATTACATGTAGAACACTCACCAGCATGGGTCTGCTGTCTTGCTGTCACACCAGAGGGACCTACAAGGATATGAGACAGCTTGTCAGTGTCAGCAACTATGGCATTGCTGCTGTGAGTTTGCAATTTTACAATAGTACAATGGGTGGCAGTCACAGACATACAGATTATGTTCCAAATTATCAGTATTGCACAACAAAAGGCTCCACATCTTCTAGATACACAGTACACATCTGACATATGCATGTTCAAACAATCAAGGTAACAGTAGTCTACAGATATGCCATGTTACCTGCATGCTCTGAATTAACTTGCTGGGTGACTCCAGCCTCCATGATGACACATGTCTGTTGTAGTGGTTGGCCAGGAGCCACCACGCTGAGGAGCAGCTCTTCCACTCTGGTGAGGGGCGGATGTAATGCTGCACCACCACCTGCGGCAAGCTGTTGTCTGCAAACATCGGAGGCATGCTGCCGGACATGTCTAATTAAATCACTGCAGTGATGGTGTACCTGCTCATAAGTCCGGTTATGCATGCCTATGTCATTCACCCGATGGACAACATCTTGCCACAGTGCAGTGCGCCCATGCTGGTCCTTACTGGTTCTGGAGAACAGCAGGGTGTGATGTTGTAGTAAGGTGGATATGATTATTTCCTCCTCTTCAGGGGAATATGCAGGGTTGTGATGGTAAGACATGTCCCTGGAAGACAATAAAACAATAATTGTGAGCAAGTCATGTGGCACACTTAACATTCTAAAGTACAGATATCAATGAAATGCCATATATAGCAACCTATTGGCTGTCAGTAGATACACACTTTTAATACCACATATCAGTGCTCAGCCCACAACTGCCTGACAGTGCCTGGCATGTTCTATATATTAAACCATGTTCTACACAGCAACAAAGTGAAACCAGTATGTAAGACTATACAACAGTACATGGCACACTGTATGTGACACAATGCACCACCTAGCCACAGGAGGTATATATCAAGCTAATGCATGAAGAAAGATGTCATCCATTGCTAGGACTGTAAAGTACAGTTACAGTATTACCAGTATACCACAGTAGTCTTTGATGCCAACCCCCTGCCTAACATATGTGCACAGTTGTTGATATAGGTGGCATACTGTTGTACTAGACTATACATGTTGCTAGATAACCACGTATACCCTGTAACACAGATATGATTGAGGTCATGGTACAGGCATAATTTCACACACATCACACATACATACAATACACAAATGTATGCCAACCCAGATGAGCTTTACCTGTGTACCATACAGTACTGTGTGTCACTACTTACAAAACCTTATGCCTGAGGTATGTAATCTGTGAGGACTACAGGGAACACACAAAACTGTGTTTCCAAGCAATGTGAACATACACCATACTGTACTGTTTAGGCCTAAAGCTTCAGGTAGTACTACAGTTCATATGGGAGTTGGATTCACCAGCAGTACCACTCACTAAGCATACATGTATTGCTTTAGCCTACAATGGGACACCACAGTTGACAACAAGGGGCTATGTCACACCGTATGCCATACTACGTTTTCTGCCTAGCAATAGCATACACATCTTTTGCTGGGATCACAGCTAGGACACAAACTACCATGACAGAAACAATTTCACACTAAGCTATCACACCTTTACAGAACTTGCTTATATTCACCAATACATTCACCATCACACTCAGTCAACCTCACATAGCAATTATTGCACTAAACACGTGTGTGTGCATCGTGTAATGGGTAGGTAATACACTATTGGCCCTAGGGCCTACAGCAGCCTAGCCATACACTACCCTGGCCTTTGACACACATGCAATTTAATTTCACTTGCCCCTGTCAACCAGAGCCACAGAGGGGATTCCCGGTGTGTATTTCCTATCTCCCAAACAATCATCAGGAGTATTTATGACAACTGCTAATGAGGACCTTTGTTTGCTATTGATAGGTGGTTTGTTCCAGAGTATGGCATGTCTCTGAGTTAGGTCTCTATCTCTCCAGCATGTGCTGTTTAGTGAGCTGACAAGGTGTATGGACCTACAGTGTGTATCTGGGAGGGATTGTAATATGTTTACATGGAGGATGTCCAACAGCAATGGGTGTGACATAGCTCAGTATGTTAGGCAGAGGTCACCTCTGGGTAGGCGCTATGCAACACAGTGTAGCTGTGATTGTGTGAGTCGGTCTGCGTAGGGCATCTGTTTGAGGCTGGTATTAATCTTTGTGAGGTATGTCTGTGGCCTTTCCAGTTGCTGTAGTTGGCATTGTACTGTCTAATGGGTTTTAAGTGTGATAAGTAGAGGGGAACACTGACCTATTTCCCTAGATGACACACCTTTTGTGATGTCGTGTACCATGTAGACAGAGTACATGACCAGTGTGGCACTGTGATTATCAAAGGGGAGGCTACTGTCCACCTGTGTCCCATGTTCCCTTATCACACCTTCGGTGTTAGGTAGACTACCACCTATGTGGTAGTTAATGGGTACAGTGTTCTGGCAAGAAGGGATGGCACTGCAGTGTCAACACTGAGCTTCAGTCCATACCTTGGTCACCAGGCACCTGTTGCAGTAAGTATGCCCCATGTCTCTCTCCCTCTATCTATATATATATCTACATATCTATATATATATATATATATATATATATATATATATATATATATATATATATATATATATATATATATATATATATATATATATATATATATATATATCTACATATCTATATATATATATATATATCTATATATATATATATATATATATATATATATATATATATATATATATATATATATATATATATTTAGATATATAGATATATTTATATATATATATATATATATATATATATATATATATATATATATATATATATATATATATATATATATATATATATATATATATATATATATATATATATATATATATGCACACACACACACATACATACACACATACATATAAACATCCATTGCTGTACATATAGATGTACATATTGGCACATATACAGTCCACTTTTCATGGTGGGAATATCAATTATGCGACAGTTGTGAGATATACAGTTATGTAATAATATTACACACTGTTGTGCAGACTGCATTGAAGGTGTCCTCAGCCCATGTAGCTTTAGGAGGCCTCACTGGCTGCAACACTGCAAAACTGACAGAGCATACCCACAGCGTTTAACCACCACATGTCATATACCAGAACTGCATGCTGTTTTCTTTGCCACACACTACAACCTACATGGAAATATGCACATAACAACCTTCAACAATGTATATATATATATATATATATATATATATATATACCCTTCACAAACAGTTGCAGTATGTCCCTTGCCCTATGCACATGTAGAGATACATAGAGATATGTACTGCTGCCACATATGGATGATTCACAGTATATAGAGTACTCTTCATAAACATCTACTACATGCCAGCAAATACATATGTGTTACATACCTTTTGTTTGTATTGCTGTGTTCCATTTGTTTTTAAAGGAATTTTTTTTTTATTATTTATTTATTTATTTTCTATGTCTGTTGCTCTTTTTCTGTGTCTCTCTGTTTCTGTCTCTTTGTCTGTGTCTGTGTCTCTGCCTCTGTCTCTGTCTCTCTCTCGCTCTGTCTCTTGCTGCAATGAGATTATTGCATGTGTAGACAGCAAGTACAGCCTGCTTTTCTAGGTATCTGCACATGTGCATGTGATGGCCTCTGCACCAGTTGGTGCCCACCATTTACTAATTGCGTGCAGCCAGCTGTGTGGTAATTGCAGTACTCACTGTCATAGCAGCCCACTGCTATAAAATGCTAGGTTAGGTAGGCATAGCCCTTTCAGCTTTCCAAAGTGGGGCCCATGCTTGTTTGCTGTGGACACCGTTGTGTCAGTCAGAAAGTTGGCATACTTCTTATCTCTGAAGCTAGGGTTGTAGCCAGTGACATGCATGTTGTACTCAAACCTGAATGTTGCTGTTTCTAGTACACACTTGCCAGTGTAGAATTTTACTCACCCCTCCACATGCTTACACAAGATACATGGGAGTATGTACATTATTTTCTAATTAGACAACTGCCATACAAAAGTAGTTATTGCAATGCATTCCTCTGACACATGAACTGTTTGTAAACTACTATACTGTAAATATTAATTACCTCACTTCTGAACAGTTTGTTGTTTATTTGTGTTGACATTAGCACGGGCTTCTCAAGACAACTGGACACATTTCAGTACTGAGTATGCCTACCTACATCCTTGGTAGAGCCTGAATACACAGGTATATTGTTCTTTTGGGTAGGGGTGCAGAAGTACAAATCTTGCTGAACATACAGGGTTGCTGTGTACCTGTTAGTCTAACGAGGCAAGTAGTCTGTCTGTGTAGCTCCCACTTGTGGACATATCCAGATGGAAACTAGAGGTTAGCCTATTATTCTTTGTCTGTGCACCACACCGGTCTTTTCTGCACTGGAACAATGGCATTGTCACAGTTGGTTGCTAACAGTATATGGCTACATCCTTTGATATTTCTGTGTTGTACTCCTACATAAGGTTATGCTTGTGGGACTCGTTCCAAAGCTATTTGCAGAGTGTGTAACAGCAGAATTGCTGACATGCCTGTGTGTTTCTGCCTCTGCCAGGCCTCTGATGCACTCAGCTATATATTTGAACAGCCTCAGGGAAAGGTACATATAAGTGGGGTACACCTGTAATATATTAAAGACATTAAGTTGAGACTGTGAGAGAATCAGAGCATATGTATTAATACACCTTTTCTGACGTGCATGCAGTGTGTACTCTTACTTATTGACATTATTCATTAAGTGTAATTCCCCACTTTTTGGCCTACCGTCAGTACTTTTCAGAGGGATTCTGAGGGACAAAGCTAACATTTGTTTATGAATCAGGGACATCCCTGAAAAGTAGTCACAGTTGGGAAGTATGGCCTCTGCCCTATTCAAATATGCCAGTGTTTATCCTGCTCTGATAATGTGTGGGGTTTGTAAAGTGCTACTGTAACATTATTTCCTGCTAGAATGGCTGGTTCTCTTTTCACAGTCATGTCATGCAATTCCACAACAACTGCTGGTAAAGATCCACAGAACAAGATTTGTGTTATGACATTCCTATTTTGCCTTTACATTCACTCATTGTAATGCATGATATATTTATTACAGCATCAACTTGTTGTATATATACTGTGGCCTAGTGGTACTTCTTGCAGTGTAGTGTGTCCAACGTCTGGGGACTGAGACTGACAGAGGTGTTTTATTTTGCTGCTCAGCAGAACAAGGGCCTTGCCATGCAGAGTGACTAAGGCACTTTTAAGCAGTTGTAAGCGGGTCTGCGCGGGTTTGCGTGATGCTTTACAATACTTAGCTAAGCGCACACATGCGCACACTCTCTCAAACCCCTTAACTACTGCTTAAAAGTGCTTACTCCTGCTAAACCCCGCGCTAATTTCTTTGAAAGAAAAGAAAATGGGGAGATAGGAAAGTGGTGAAAAAGGGGGCATAAAGAGGGAAAGACAGTAGGGAAACAAACTCGGGATGTGCAGAATGGGTGTAGGGAAGGTCCATAGCTGCCCATTTCTTTACCAGCAACAGCTGTGCATATGCAATAAATTTGGAGTGAAATTTGAAACCTTCCACCCCTGAGAGAGGGGTGAGGACAACAAAGTATGTTGTACTGCCAATTATAATTATCAGTTTACATGTCGTGGGCATGTGTTTGAAATGGGCAGCTATGTATGGGGCGTAATTTTTTTGTGGGAACAGATTGCCCTTTTTTTTTTTAGGTGAGAGTGGAAAGTGAGGTAGAGGAAGTAGGTATATTTGGGGAGGTAGGTTGGGGAGGTAAACAGACAAGACAGACAAGATGCATACAGGGGCGGAGTATGACACATGGAGTGGGTGAACACAATTGACGGGGACGGATGTTTGGAAATCGCAAGCCCATGAGCCCACAGATGGTAACAGTGGAACTGAGATCCACACCCATGGGCCATCACCACTGCACCTTCACAGCCCCGAGGATGGCTGTGCTGGGGGCTGCGTAGGAGGGGCAGGCTCACCCGTGAGTTGTGCCACTCTCACCTCAAGCTGGCATAGGGGATCAGTGACTGAATGCTGGATCTCCCTATGCACCACTGCCCGGACCCTTCAGAGGGTGACAGGAGGCCCTTCTCCGCCCACGCTTGCACGTGGGGGATGAGCCCCATCCCCTGCAGTGCTTCCACCTGAAGGTGGCACAGGACCAACGGAGGAGGGGAGCCCGGGCTGGGCACCGGACCTGCTGGTGCCAGGTGCAATCGCCAGCTGAGGAGGGACAGGTGCGTCCGCAGGGACCGGCCTTCCCATATGTTCTCTGAGTAGATGCATTTAATTACAACATAAACAACAGCATTCCAAATTAGTTGTAACAGCATGCAGTAATATTCCCATTAACCCAACACACCAGGGTTCCAACAGTTGAACAGCAAGCATAACACATGCATATATTGAACGACAGTGGACATTCCAACAGCATGAAGGGATTATTGGTGGCAACAGGCCACCAAGATTGTGGTGTTTGAACAGTGCACATGCATCAAAGTAAATGCAGGTATTTATAGAACAATAGGACATATGTCCCAACAAATGTTTTGAGATTAGACATATCCATTGAAGTGTGGAATTGCATTGTTTATGCACATACAGTAGGGTGTAGAAAGAAACCTCCATTAACATCTTATAAGTACTTTTAGTCTACACTACATTCCTCTTGACTGAAGGTGTTTATCCCCTACATGTATTATTACACTAGGCAACATGGATTAGGTTGTGTAATGGGTTTTGCTAGTTCATTATATACCTGACCTATATCTGACATACTAACTGTCCAAGATGCAGATGTTACTACTACATAGTTATTTATTTTATTTATATTTATATATCTACATATCTGGATGTGTTCTCGTGACATTTTCAGTTAAATTTCTACAGAACCCTACATTTCGTATAGTGCACTCACATTTCTGGGGAACACATTAACAAGCTACTTGTGTGCCAGATTTACCTATGCATGCCAGCCATTAACCGACTGTTGAGGACTGTATATATGCTACACAGCTACTTGCATTTCCACCATCCATTTTATATGGGACTGCCCAACTATGGGTTGACAGCACTTAATACAACAGTACTACTTATATAATGCAAGGGTACAACAACATTTCAAAGTAAGTGACCCAGATACACTTTAAGTATTATACCTTTATTAATTACATTACACACTTTTCTACAGGCTCTCTCCTTTATTTGATATTACAGTGCATACGGAAGACATATTCAAGACATATTATACCTTTATTAATAGGTTACAACAATCTTTTTCAGGCTCGCTCACTTATTTTATATGACAGTACATTCAGAGATATTATTCTGGACTTATTTTACCTTTATTAATGGGTTACTACACTATTTTTCTGGCTCTCTGACTTATTTTATATAACAGTACATGCAGAGGAATTACTCAGGGCATTTTATGGCTGTATTATTGGGCTACAACACTTTCTTTCAGGCTCTCTCACCTATTTTATATAACAATACATGCAGAATAATTACTAACCTGCCTGGTGGCACAGCCTTAGCAGCCTATCTGCATAGGCTTGCTGATTCACAGCATGGACACCTGCAGCTGTGAAGTAAATGAAGGTATATTGAGACATACCTATCCATTATATAGACTAAACTAGCATATCTTACATACTGCATAACATGGTTCCTACTCAGTAGTGGGGCATCTTTCATGTCACAGGCCTCCTGTATCCATTGGTTCAGTAGGTCCTGCTTCCATCTCTTCAGGTCTGCATGGTGGTGACGGACCTGCTCACCAGTCCGAGGGACGCCTGTGGCACTGGTGAGATCATGAGCTAACCGGTTCCAAGTCTCCACTTTGTACTCCGTCCCTTGGAACTGGCCCTGCAGGAGTCTTGACTCATGACAGTGGACAAGGAGCCAAACCATGTATTTTGACTCCTCGATGCCCCAACATTGCGCTCTAAAGTGAGTACCCTCTCCAGCACCAGCCATTCTAACTGCAGATGGGAGCTACAATCAGTTATGGTGAGTATTCCCGCCTTTGGAGCTTAAATATGCTGCATTTCCCACACTTTTTTGTGAGTGGCCATTTTTGAAAATTCTCGGCTGACTGCAGACCTGCTTAGCAATGGTTAGTCTACTATTTATGAGTATATGTATGTTAACAGTGGCTGTTTATCCTAAGCTGTCATGGCTTAGTCGTTCAGTACTTTCATTATGGTGCACAGTGTCCTGGGTTCGAACCTTGTCATTGCTTTTTATTTTACTACTGTCCAGACAGGCTAGGAGGTGTGGCTATGTTTAGGCAACTTTGCTCTACATTGCCCTATGGTGCACTGGTTGGCATGGTGCACACCTCCGCGCAAACCTATTGTGCTGGGTAAAGCGCTGCATAACTACGGTCAACTATATTGCACTGGGTAAAGCACTGCTTAGCAATGATATATTGCGCTGGGTAAATTGCTGCTTAGCTATGGGCATTGCGCTGGGTAAAGCGCTGCTTAACTATGGGCAATTATATGTCAGAATCCTTCTTATATTTATAAATATACATTTTGTTCACTGATACATAGGCCATTTCAATGCTTTTTAGTAAAATTTTATTCATATATGTCAGAAATTATTTCATATACTAATTTAAAACATAAAATAGAAAGGGGAGTGGTGGGACTCGAACCATGCATGCCTCCTCTTTGTACGAAGGCTGTACCACTATGCTATTGCTGTTTGGCTTAATTTGCATAAACATTCCTTATTATGCTCTTCAATGCCGAAATTGCTAACTGCATCTTAGCAATGGGCACACCCGCGCAAACACACGCAAATACAGGCAGCTATATCGGGAATTAGAAAAAAAAATAAAAGTTTTACATTTTATAACTGTACTGGGGGTTTACAATGTGAGGGAGTGTAGTGTTGGGTATGTAGACATTTGAGCAGACTCGCTCATGTGTGTTGACATTTCACAATTCACACACTTGCAGGGGCGTGGACCTTTGGACTGCTCGGCAGTCAGACATGCCCCCTGCCTTCCTGCATGGTCCCTGTTAGACTTGGAGTGGAGTCAGCGTGCCCTCATGGATATGCATGGCACTCTGATGTCATACCGTTCAACTGCAGTTTCCGAGTAAGACTTATTTAGTCTTACATGGAGGATTTGTGAATCCTGGGGTATATTAATGATAGTTAAGGGTTAAACCTTAAAGTTCAAGGATAGATTTATTCCAATCAATTATTACCTGAATTGAGTGTTAATTGAAATGTTTATTTAAAATGCGTGATTAGATGAGGTAAACTGACTCTAAAGATGCCCTATGTGGGTGAAAGTGCTTAGTCAGTTAAATGTTATAGTTCAATAAAGTCTCGGTGGTTTCACTTTGGGTATCACCAGTGTTTTTTATATTATTACCATACAGCAACTTGTTGAACTGTGCCAGCCATGCCTCAGAGCCAGAAATAACAGATGGGAATCCATCCCAGTGGACACAAAGGTACGTGTAAGTTTGAGAATACTAGCCACAAGTACCTTTCAAAGGCTAACTGGGGATATCAATGGGATCTCACAGGCATCAGCATCCAGGGTACTCCACCAGTTCCTGGATGCCATGTTACCACATGCCAATGAGCACATATACTTCCCCCAAATGCAGGAGGAGTTGGCCAGCAATATGCATCTCTTCCACCGTGTGGCAGACTACTCGGAGGTACTCAGTGCAATAGACTGCATGCACATACACATCAAGACACCACCCAGAGAGCAGGGTAGGCACTACATAAACTGCAAGGGATATCCCTCCATCAACTAGGTTATGTGCAATGCCCAGGGCATTATCATGGATGTGTGTGCTGGCAGCCCTGGAAGCTATCACAACTCCCACATCTGGCATGCCTCACAGCTGTATCAGGTATTTGCCAGGTGGGACATCCCATATGGCCACCTGGTGGGGGATGCTGGCTATGCATTGGAACCATGGATGATGACTCCCATCAGAAATTCACACACACCCATGCAAGAATGCCATAATGAGGCACACGCAGAAACC
The DNA here is from genome assembly GCF_019279795.1 of Protopterus annectens. Classification (NCBI taxonomy): domain Eukaryota; kingdom Metazoa; phylum Chordata; order Ceratodontiformes; family Protopteridae; genus Protopterus; species Protopterus annectens. Next base: position 1,224,129,830 of record NC_056733.1, read on the forward strand.
AGAATCATCATAGAGCGTGTGTTTGGGATGCTGAAATCATGGTTCCGTTGCTTGAACATATCTGGTGGAGCCTTGCAGTACTTACCAGGCATGTGTGCCCACATCTTCATAGTATGTGCCATGTTACACAATATGATCCTGTGGAAACAGCTGCGGCAGGGACAGAATGGTGACGGCCCTCACAGCCCACCACCATTGCCAAGGGCCCTACAGGCACAGAGGGACTCAGACCACAAACACCCTGTGCCAGCCCCAGTAGGCAGACAGAGGCGTGCCCAGTATGCCCATGCCTTGGCAAAGAGGGAACGAATAGCACACACACTGACAGTGTAGGCACCTACATACTGACACCCTTCTCCACCTGCACACACAGCCAGCATGGATGGCACACACACACGACCACCTGTAAATTGTCATGCATAGGTGGTCTACTGTGTGCATCCTACATAGGCAGCCCTCAACTATTGTACACACAACTGCCATTGGCACAAGGTAAGTCAATACCTGAATGGTAAATTAAGCTATCAGCATGTGTCGATACTGTATGAATAGGTTCATAGGTACATAGGTAGGTACATGCCTAACTTCCCGAGGCCATTCATAAGCCTAGCCAAAATATGTCTGTTGTCACTGCCCCATTGATTAACTAACTGTCCTTCTGTGCAACAGAGCCAATTGCGGGATCCCCGGGGTGTATCTACTGTTCCCCACCCACTCTGCAAGGATTCCCTGGAGTGTTAGTGAGGGGCTCCGTATAATGTAATCAGGGATGTTGCTCCAAATCATGGGTAGTACCCATGACAGGAATCTGTCACTCCAGCATCTTCCAGTTATGGTTGTGGCAAGGTGTAGCTCATTACAGTGTGTGGCTCACTGTGACATGGATTCCCATAGGTGGAGCATATCCATTAAGCCTGACTTGGACACAGCTTTGTTGGCCACCAAATATCATCTCTGAGCAAACGAGATGCCACTGAGTAATGCAAGAGTTCATGCAGTCTGGCAGCATAGGACACATGTCTGAGGGTGTTATCCCTCTTTGTGAGGTACATTTGTGGCCCTTCCATCTGTCGGATGTGTCTTCTGAGGTACATCCAAAATGGGTTATCATACTCGATGATGGGATTGATGAGTGATGAGTAAAGGGGCACAATAACCTAAGTCTGTTTAGATGCAGACCCTTAAGTAATCAGATGGCCTACATAGATGGATGTCCTAACTACTTCGCAGATATGATTGTCAAAGGAGAGATCAGTATATAAACTAGTCCCCACATACCCATTACAGTGTCTGAATTATAGTGTCAGCCACTCATGTGTTAATATGTGCGTGTGTAGTTTCCCAAAATGGAATGACCATGCAGTATGTGGCCTTTAGCTGGAGGCCATGAATCTGACACCCTGTGTCGGTCTATGTGAGGCCCCTTGAAGGATGTCTGTGACAGCTGGACTGTCAGTTATGGCTCCCAGTCTGCAGTAATCGCCAAACATGGCCTGCTGTAGCCCACCTGTGTTAGCCCATACCTCTGAGAAGTATATGGTAAACAGTAGGGGTCCCAGGACTGAGTCCTGTGGGACACCAGTTGTGACTGGTCAAGAGTTGGACCTGGAGGTTGCTAGGCTTACCATGTGGGTTCTGTGTGTAAGCCTTTTGGCAAACCAACCTGTGATGTATGGGTGTATGTACTGGCTGGTGAGTGCAGAAATAATACCTGAGTGGGGAATGGTGTTCAAAACCCTTGGCAAGTTCCAGGTAGTATGTGTGAACTACCACACCCCACACCTAAAGTCTAGGTGACTGTAAGATGTCAAACAGGCTCTGTAGGCATGATCTGCACTCAGTCAAGCTGAACTGGGTTGGGTCAAGTGTCTGGAGGTTATCATTATCTATGTTAATGAGTGCCATGAGGATGCGCTTCATAGCCGTGCAGATCAGGCTACTCAGGCTTATGGGGTGGTAGTTACCATGGTCAATTGTGTCACCGCCTTGGTGGAGTGGAATAGCTGTTGTCATGCACTAGTGAATGGCCATGTAGCCTGTGTAGAGGCTGATGCTGAATTGCTATATTAGGCGGGGGGTCACTTTGTCTTGCAGTGTCTGCAGGATGCAGTCTGGGACACCATCTGCCTCCACTGACACTCTGTCATGCCATTTGAAAGGGCCATTACCATCTGTATGTCTCAGATATCTGGGATACTGTACGTTTTGGGTATTGTTGTGGGCCCTGTAGGTGGTGAAGCTTGCTCCGAATGTATCATCAAGTCTGGTGGTGATATCAGTAGGGTCAGTATATTCAGTGCAATATTGCATCAGCACAGTGCAAATCTGTGTGTTACTGCTTACATTCTTGACATAGCCAAAGAAGCCTCTGTGGTCATAGTCTTAATCCATGCCTATTTACCTGTGGATGTCAGCCTTGGATGATTACATGAGTAACATAAGTATCTTGCTAATACTGGTCACGGACGTCTGCATGTCTTGTGATTTGCTGTTGTTCTGGACTACTGTCCTACTTCTGTTGGATAATGCAGGTATAATGCAGGTGTTCAGCAGACTGGTGTCCTTGTGTAGGAGTAGTGAGTCCTGGTTTACCATTGATGGCACGACCCATGCATCTTTGTAGGTGCTTATAGAGTGCATTTGTAATTCTGTCTGTATCTTGGGCAGTGTCATCCTGGAGCATGGGGGCTGTGAACCCTCCCACCTCTGTCATTAGTACTGTGAATTTAACTGTAGGAAAGGTATTCACTGTGTGTTCCTTGGGTGGGGAGATGGTTGGGAGTAGAAATCATCAGTGAATAGTTCATGGTCAGATCTAAACAGTGACCGGTTTTCCTCTGTTGTAGTGCACCTGTTGCACATGTCCCTGATTACCACTTCTAGTATGTTTTCACCTCTCGTTAGTCCATCTACCAACTGATAAAGGCCATATGAGGTGATAAATCCCAGGAAGTGCTGGGCCTGGAAGTGAATACTTGAGTAGGTTATCCAGTTAAGTGTAGGGTAGCTGACATTGACCAATAACAAGGTGTCTGGTTGGACTGTCATGTTTAGCACTGTCTCCAGATTTATTTATTTTATTTATTTTATTTTATTTAACATTTGTTGACCGGGAATGTCCGACTAGGTTCCACAGATCCTGTTTTCAGCGGAGGCCCGGGGAGAAATGCTCCAAATACAAGATAGTTGTAGTGGTGATCCTGGGTCATGGTGCGTTATCTGTAGCAGCTCACAGTTTGCATTGCAGTCGTGGCTGATGTTAGCTGCACATGGATGATCACAGAGGTATCATGCTGCCCCTCTAACTTGGAGGTGTAGGTATCCCCGATGAATATGGATACACACCTCCATGTCTGTGCCAGTCCATGTACAGTGGCTGAAATGTGTGTTATGGGTTGTAGTCTGGTAGTGCAGGTGTGCTCACATGAGCCTTATACAGGTCCCAGTCACAGAACAGATGTAGATGTTGTCCATACTGAGGGGTGCTGTGAGTGCGTGCATGTTGTGAGTACTACCCCTGGTGCTGAGTAGCCTAACCCTCATTGATTCTGCTATTGTGCAGTTCATGGAGGTGAGATTCACCTCTGAGACCTGCCTAAAAACAGCACCATGGGGGCTCCAGTAGCCTTGCCCAGCATTCCAAAGCCTTAGGCTGACACATGCAAGTTGGTACGGCATTGTTGCAGGCATGTTTTCCATCTGTGCTTGTGTCCAATCTTTCCTGTAGGTAACCTACTGGTAAGCAATACAAAACCCGAAACCTATACAAGTCCACTAGCTTCCAAGATAGGCTTTTGGAGTGATTATGTGTCAGTAGTCTGTATGCTCTTGCTGTACTTAACTGTTGTCTGACTACATGGTGAATCTACACTTTATATTGTGATCGGAAAACTCTGTATAATCACATATGATGTTGGAGATGGCCTGCACTATAGAGATTCACAGATAGGTAGTAGGCTATCTGCTCAAGGGCATTTAGAAGCATAGCTACAGTGTGGTGGCCTTTCCTGCAGCATTGATGAAGTAACTGAGCCTCTATCAAGCACAGCCAATGAAGTGATAACAGGCAGAGTTGCTGGAAGCTGTTGAAGACTGGGGTGCTGTAGGGGGATAGGGGCACATAGTGATCTCAAAAGGGCATGTTAACATGACAACCCAACAGCATTAAATTTCCCAAACAGGTCTTGCAGCTATAAAACTGGAGTGGCTCCCCCACACCCTGGCTCTATGTTTCTGGGACACATGATCCCAGGGGTGTATATACTGTTGTCCAGTCACACATCAAGGTTTCTACTGAAGTGTGTCAGTGAGAGGCTATGGCAAATGTAGTCATGATGTCAATGTGTAGTCTCTCAGTTCATGTGTTATGTCGGTATTTCGAGAAGCTCACTGGGTGTGGGTGGCTCCACCTGTTGCGTAGCCAAGCTTATACATAGGATTCATGGACATAGGAAATAGGCAGAAGGAATGTTAATGTCAATAGTGTAATGGCTACAGCATTTGCAGAATATCTGTGCAGTCCTGGTTCAAATCCCAATAATGTCAGAGATGATTTACATGTTACATAGTATACTTTAACCACAGCTTGCATATATAGGTAATATTCCACAGAATAATAAACATTTGGAACACACAACCGCTGAAATGTGCATTAATCACCCTTGCACTACCAGTGCTTGTTCTGAGAGGTAAAATGCCCACTGCTAGGATTAGAACACGTGACCATATACTCAGTTTTCATACTACCCTACCAGTAAGCTACCTGAGATGTACCAATAGAAGTTGTGTATTCTGACAGGTTAAAACACAAAAGGGAGGAATGTTTGGAAATAGGAAAAACCACCATGTACCCAATGAAAGGTCTATGCTATATATACATATATATATATATATATATATATATATAAAAATAAATCAACATATATAGAGAGAGAGGGAGAGAGAGAGAAGGAGAGAGAGAGAGAGATATGTCAATATATAGGGATTTACATATATATGTAGATATATAGATGGGTTAACAACATCTACACAACCATGGAGGTACATATAAATGGGATACCTACCAAATACCGAATGACTGACATACCGACGAGCGTAATCACGAGGCTTAAAGACCGAAAGACCACAGTACCAAAACACCAGAAGCACGAGTTTTAAAATACCGATGTTAAGGGACATTTAGTTAGTGCTTCTAGTGTTGTGGTTCAGGTAGGTTTCTGCATGCAAGTGTGTTTCTGAGGGCTGTAGTGTGTGTAAGTGTGTGTTCTGAGTGTGGTGTGTGTTCCTGGGGCTCTGAAATGTGTAGGTGTGGGTTTGCTTTGTGCGTCTGTGTGATCTCGGAGGTAGAATATTAAAGTGGGGGGGGGTGTAGGGGGGTTTGCCACCTGCTCATACGTAGTCTAGGATGTTTGGATGTGGTGGGTAGCAGTGTGTCTGTGTGTACATGTGTGTGTTCCGTGTTTGTGTTACTTTCACGAGTTTGACTGTTGCGAGTTTGAGTGTTTGGTAAAGTGGGGTTCGGAAGTCTGGGCCCAGTACTGTGGGCATCAGAATTCTGTGTGTTCGGGATTCCGTAGATATCCCGTATACAGCAGTTGAAGTGTTCATATATGAGTAAAACATGGATCCTAGCAATCACACATTCCGCCACGACCAAACTTTATGAACAAAGGATATGGAGAGTATAAGCCTATACACTATTACAAATATGTGCTATGGACATGAGCTAAAGATAGGGTTACCACCTGTCCCACTTTGCGAGGGACAGTTCCTCTTTGGGCAATTGTGTCCTGACCAAAAATATTAAAAATGACAAATGTCCTGAGATTGTAGGACATAATTATGTCCCATATGTAATGTAATAGTTGCATAAAATAGTTATTTCTGTATCTAAAATACCTACATGTTACAAGAAACAGGATAAGCAACTAAACTGCTACAAAAATTAGCTTTTATTTAGACAAAAAAGGAAAGTTCTATCCTTTGTACTAACCGTGGGTTTGTGTCGGCCTGTAAAATCTGATGTGTGTCCCGAAAATGTCCCACTATGGCCATTTGAAAAGGTGGCAACCCTAGCCAAAGAGGGTCAGTCATCAACACAATTCCAATGAATGCAAATACCTATGACAGAAATACACAGACAGCTTTCATGTAGCAACACTTTATTACATTCCGATGTATTGCCGAAAGGATTCAAGGACTAACATCACCTGCATGCTATACAGGAACCAATTAACAGTGCCTTGATGAATCGGCCTGCAATTACCATAGTATTAGTCCACTAAAGGATAGGTGTTCAAATAGGGAAGGAACCCTCACACACATATCGATTATGTATAAAAGCAGTTCCTACACACCTGCATCTGCTATGTACACCCACTAACATCTGCCCCACACCCAAACCAATTACAATACAAACTGTTATAACATCACAAATCATTCACTCACTGTACGACATCTGCAGAAGCCTTAACATACCTCTACAGAGACACACTAACATGGCCCTATGTGAAATAGTTGCTGTTATACAATGGAACAGCTGCTGATGTTACAGGGTTTGTTTGCACTAATCCCGTTTCAGAGGGTTGTGTGCACATCAGGAAGTGTTACCAATTACTGATTAACAGCACAGTATGATACACATGTACACCAAACCAAAGATGTCTGGTGAGCACACTGTAAACCACCTAACATTTCATGCATAGCCATACAGCCTTGAGTTGCTCAACATCCTTGCCAGACTGAAACATCTGCAGACGTATCAGGTACAAACAAACCCTGCATAAGTAGCAATGTTCTGAAATATAACAGCTGTACTCACATGCAGAACAACATCTTCTAGCCATTACACACAATCCACGGGAGTCATGAAGCTAATATATCTCTGTCTGTCTTCATATAGCTGTTGTAATACATCACAAACAATGCATCCAGGCTGTCTTCCTTGAAAGTAAGGCAAAGGGACAACGCCCAAGTGGAGTACTCAATTATACACCACTGTTGCCATGGTATTGGCTAATGGAGTAGCTGCACAGCTGATGTGCATGTAATTAACTACTTTGGAACACCAATTGGTGGTCCGGATAGCACATGTTAACGATATTTAACGATAAAATGATGGCTTGTCACACATTCAAACCATCTGTATATACCAGCAGAACATTACAAAGAACATTGAAACACAAACTGAAAAAGATTGAAATAACATTCAACGACACCTTGGGTTACTAATAAGGTATGTAGAACACTCAGTATGTCTATGTATGCAGTACCTGTTCTGTAATACTTAAAGTGTATGCAATGCATATAGTGGAAACAGTTATCTTGTAGTGATGTATTGTTGAGCATAGTAACGCATGTAGTATTTATGTATGCACTGCTGTATCTCACAAGGCAAACACCTCATACACCACAAGGGATGCTATATAAGGGCTTTGAACTCAACAATTCCTCTCCAGCCACTGTCAGAGGCAGGGTTGGTCCAACAACTACGTACTATAACAGGGGATAGTATATGTTGATTTATTGTAACAGTAGGCATATGTATGGGTGTATTACTGAGAATAACATGTCGAAGGTGGGCCTACTGTGCAATTATGATTTGCATTGTGGGATATTGTGCCAATAACTGTGTAATGTACACTATTGTAGGCAGCTATGTATTACATTTTACATAGCATTACTGTTATGTTAGGCAAACATTAGTTATGTCTATTGGCATTTACAATACACAATAACAGGATACATATGACTTGTAGTCACCCAACAGTTTATCAGCATAATAGCAAAGTAAAATGGAAGAGCTAGTTAACTATCCATGCACATAAGACATGTAATAGGTTCATATGTAGGTACTAGGCTGTCTGCCCAAGGGTATTTATAAGCCTAGCTAGAGTGTGTTGGCTTCCGCCACCCCCTTAGGTTAGTTCCCTGTGCCTCTGAACAGCAGAGCCACTGCAGTGATCCCCGGGGTACATGTCTGTCTCCCATCAACCCGTCAAGGTTTCTCTTGAAGAGTGCTAGTGAGGGGCCCTTCCTGATGTACATTGGAATCATATTCCAAAGCATGAGGGGTGTCCGGGTCAGGAGTCTATCCCTCCAGCACATCCTAGTTATCATTGTGGTTAGGTTTATAACCCTAGAGCATGTGGCTCTAAGGGGTTTATGGTTAGGTGGAGCATATCCAGCAATACTGGGTTGGACATGGGCCTTGTATGTCAAGCAGAGATCACCTCTGAGTATGCAGTATGCAACCGAGTACAGCTGGAGTTTCTTTAGTTGGGCTGCATAAGTCATCTGTTTGAGGTCAGTAATCCTCTTGGTGTGGTACTGTTGTGGTCTTTCAAGCTTTTGCAGTTGTCTTGTAAGGCACATCCCAAATGGGGTGTTGTATCCTTTAATGGGTCTAATAAGTCATGAGTAGAGAGGCACAATAGCCTCCTTTGTTCTGGATGCGAACCCATTTGAGATTATGGGGGCCACGTAGAAGGATATTCTAACCACCTTGGCATTATGGTTATCAAAGGAGAGATTGCTATCTACTTGGGTTCCCAGATACCTTATTATCTTTTCTGTATGTAGGGGACTAGCACCTATGTGGTAGTCCATGGGTAATTAGTTTTATCCAAAGGGGATGCCTATACATTTTTTGGCATTCAGCTTGAGGCCATGATATTGACACCAGGTATCCGTCTCAGTGCGACCCTTCTGGAGGGTGTTTGTATCAGCTGGGGAACCAATTATGGCCCCTAGTTTGCAGTCATCTGCAAACCTTTTCAGCCAAAGTCCTCCTGTGCTTGCCTGTACCTCAGAGAAGTATATACTGAACATGAGGGGTCCTAGGACTGAGCCCTGGGGGATGCCACTTGTAACTGGTTTACAGTTGGACCAAGGGTATGCAACTCCCACTGTGTGGGTTCTGTCCATGAGCCACTTTGCAAACCATCTTGTGACGTAGGGGTTAATGTTCAGGTGGATGGGTATGTCGATAATACCAGAATGGGGAATGGTGTTGAAAGCCTTTGAAAGATCAAAGTAGGCTGTGTGGACCTCCTTACCCTCATCTAATGCCTTGGTAACTGTCTCAAAGAAGTCCACCAGGTTTAGGAGGCATGGTCTGCCCTTAACAAAACCAAACTGGGTGGGGTCAAAGGTTTGGAGGTACCCAATGTCTCTGTGAATGAGATCCATGATGATGTGTTCCATAGCCTTGCAGACCAGGCTAGTCAGGCTTATAGGGCAATAGGTCCCATGGTCCATTGTGGCGCCACCATTGTGGAGTGAGATAACTGTTGCTGTGCACCATTCAGGGGGCATAAAGCCTCATGCGAGGCTATTATTGAACATAATGCTTAAGTGGGGAGCCAGTTCGTTCTGAAGTTCGTGTAAAATGCAGCCTGGGATGTTGTCCAGTCCCATGGATGTTGTGATATTGGCTTTAGAGAGTGCAGCTTTGACCTGCATAATTGTGATTATAGGGACTCTGCATTCTTCCTGTACAGATATGGGCCCTTTTGGGGGTGAGAGGGGGGAAAGGTAGCACTGAACCTATCTGCCAGGATGTTGGCAACATCAGTTGGTTCAGTAATGTTCATGCCTTTGTGCTGTAACTCAGAGAAGATCTGGGTGTTGCCATCGAGATTTTTAACACAGCTATAGAATGCTTTGCGGTTGTCCTTGGAATTAGTGTTGGTTTTGTTTTCATAGCTAGCTTTGGAGGATCTTATAAGGGATCTCAGCTTCTTACTGAGGCTGACCAGGGAGCTCCTCCACTCATGAGATTGTACTCTCTTTTGCAACAGTTTCTTCCTTCTGTTGTACAGTTTGTTTATGGCAAGGGTCCACCAGACTGGCTTCCTTTTTTTGGAGGATAGCGTCTTGGTTCTGTTTGGGATAGCACGATCCATGCACTCGTGTAAGTGCTTATAGAGTGCATTTGTGTAGGATTCAGCAGTTGTAAATGTATTGTCCATCTGCATGGGTGTCATGAAGTTCACGACTTCTGTCTTAAGAAGCATGAAGTTGGCTTTGTAGAAATATTATACTGTGGTTTTCTTAATGGGGGGTGGGGGTGGGGGTAGGATGTGGATATCAAGGGTGTTTAGCTTATAGTCGGATCGGACCAACAAGGAGTTGACTTCAGGTGTGGAACACCGGTCACTCATGTTGGTAATGCCTAGGTCTAGGATATTGTTGCCCCTATTGGGGGTGTGGATAAGTTGATCCAGGGCATTAGAGTTTATGAATTCCAGAAGGCGTTGAGCTAATGAGTTGGTACACGAGTAGTTTTCCCAGTTAATGGTGGGGTAGTTGAAGTCGCCCATTAGTAGGGTGTTTGGTTGAACCCTAATAATTTCCACTACATCAAGAAAAGAGAAGTGGGAATCTTGGGGCATGGTGGGGGATCTGTAGCAAGCTACAATTTGGATTGCAGTTTATCCCAGAGGTGGTTGCATGTAATTAACCTCGGATGCATTGTTCTAAGCAACTAGCCCGGAGGGATGGATATCCTTAATGAGTATGGACACACCTCCACCTTGGGTGTTTCAGTCCAGGTTACATGGCGGAAAAGTGTGGTATGACTTATAGCTTGGTAGTGCAGGGGTGCTCTCTGGAGCCTTGAACCAGGTCTCAGTCACTGCACAGATATCAATTTTCTCCATTAGAAGGAGTGTCTCGAGTGAGAGCATTTTGAGATTTAGACTTCCAGTATTGAGTAGCATTACCCTCAGTTTCTGCTTGCCTGTTCCTGTTATGGTGTTGAATATGTCATTTGAAGTTTGCCTAAAGAAGGCACTATAGGGGCAGCAAGAGCCTTAGCCAGTATCCGGTATCCCAGTGGCAACAGGTGCAGGCCATCTGTGGCAAAGCATTGTGGTCTGTCAACCATGTCATCCCAAGCAGACAGATACGGGATCCCCTTAGAATGACACCAGAAGCTTAGCCAATTGTTGAAGTCAATCATTTTGTCCTTGTACTGCGGTATTATTCTGGGTGATGGCAGAATGCTACTCACGGCTAGGGTCATACCTGCCTGGGCTACAAGATCAGAGAGCTCTTCCATGTCTCTTTTCATGTATTCCAGGGAGGTATGTCTCAGGTCATTCACACCAACATGGACAATGACAGAGTCATATTTGTACTTGTTGTGGAGTGTCCTGAGTGCATGGGTTATGTGGCAGATCCTGGTACCCGAAGGCAGCTGACAGTAACCTTCTCCTTGTTTAGCCTGGTGAGTGGGACATCAGTGTGCCTGACTATAGAGTCACCTATGACTAGTGTGTTGGGTACGTTGTTTTGCCTTATTGGCTGTGGTTGAGTGGCAAACTGAGTCTGTGGGCTATGTGTAATTGGGGTTGTATTGGGGGATGGAGGTTGCTTGCATTTCCACTTTTGAGGTCTCTGTTGCTTAGAAAGATTATTATTGAGACCCTCTGTGAATGTTTTGTGTTACTATGTGTGGATTATGGTGGTGTAGATTTAGTGAGAATATGTGATGAGTGTGGAGTGGTGCAAATGTTTACCTTCTCCACATGACTGTCAAGTTCAGTCTTGGTTGGAGAGCGCTTTACCTCCAGTTTGGCTAGATAAGTGCATCTCTCACAGGTTGTAGTGTTGAGTGGTAGGGGGAGAAGGTTGTCTGTGTACATGAGGGCATTTCTACATTGCCTCAAGATGCCCAGATTCATCAGATAGACAGGAGAGAACACTGAGAGCTAACCCTTGGACATGCCTGAATATAAAACTATTTTCCCCTAGATAAGTGAGGAAGGTGAGTACAAGTGCTGTTTTACTCTAAGCAAGTGAGAAAAGTACGTACAAAAACTGTTTACCTCTAGGTAATGAGGAAGATTGAGTGCTATAGTAATTAGTAGCTTACTTAGTGCTTACAAGTTCTGAACAAGTGCTGAGCATGAATAAGCAATCCAGATAGGGTCTTGTATAACATAAACACACTGCCCCCCCAACAGGTATACAATCATATATCCATGTACACTACAGAGCCCCTGTAACCACAACTATGCAGGTACAAGCTGCACTCAGGCTGCATGGGACCTGTCCACATCCCAAGTTGTATCATGCACATATGGCAAAACAAGTTGCTCTCCACATACACATCATGTAAAACATAGCTTAATGTCAGGCTGTATACACACTGAATGGTGCACACCAACAGTTATCACACCCCACAAAGGGGCAGACACCACTGATAATGGGAAGTACTGCACTACTACCCTGCTGAGTCTGGTCAGAAAGGCCATGAACCTTGATCAACTTATTTGATGTCAGCAGTAAAAATGTAGATTACAGTAAGGTTGATTTCACACTGCATATCATAACCTTGCCAGGTCATAGGACATCATCACCCATACTGTTCCCCCCTACACTCAGTATACTAGATGTACATTCCTATGTCACATGAGTGTTTTGCAATGGGACTGCTGGCAGAACCAACACTACAGAAGGTGTCTGAATAATACATGCACATCAAACTACTGCCAGCTACAGTAAGGCAGGGTTAATTCATTGTACTCCCCCTCATTATAGTTTATACCACACAGACTAACAGAAGGCATCTGCCTATTGACGTATGTGAATGACTATGACCTAGGAGCAATAGCTGACTCAGAGTGTTGTCGCTGGCCTTGTTCAAGAGAAATCTTGACCAATGGATGGGAGATCGCAGATATACCCCAGGGATTACCTCAGTGTCACTGCTCAACAGAGGCACAGCAAAATAATGGGTATAGTTCCCCATACTAAAGGGGTGGCGTAAGCCACAAAACTATGGGCTAGGCTTGTAAATGCCCTCGGGCAGATAGCCTAGTATGAACCTATGAACCTATGAACAACATACAGAAAGGGTTTTGTGGGTGAGGAGTGTGAAATATGGCCACAGTCTGGCAGATATATATTGCATTGTCACCCCTATCTTAATAACCCTGTACCCATGAACTACCATCTAGGTAGTGGTCAACATAATGGACACTGTGTGTAAGGGATGCAGCTGGGCAGTTGTCTTTCCTGTGATAGTTACGTCACCAAACCTGTCAGGTAGTCGTATGAGGCAACCCTAATCATGACAGGGTGCCATCCATGAATATAGAGATCATTGTCCAGCCATACTCAACACTCAAGTGACCCATATCAGAGCACATATTTCCTTTAAGGGGTATTGGCCATGTTCAGATGACCTACACCAGCCATCCCAATCCCCATCTCCACTATGTAGCATGATGCCTACCCTGAATAAAGCCATGTTCAACCTAGTGATGTTGGACATGCTACACGTACACATCCTGATCACAAACACATACTTCATGGACATCCACTTTCCTAGTACAAGGATCACCACATGCTGGACAGATCCTTGTCCCATACACTTTACATACTCCTGCCATACTATGCATCCCTGTCCAGCAAAGCTGCACATTGCCCCCCTCTCAGACCTGGTGTGATGACCGCGTGGTAAATGTATCATTAACCCTGTGGATCAGTTATGTGGCACTGCTTCACCTGGCCCCAGAAAACTGCCTGTCAGCTACAACTAGGTAACCTTTCATCCTAGATTCTTACATGGCCCAGGGCATATAGCCTACTAGTTGACTTTGACCGTACATGCTATAGTTGATATCTATCCCTGCAAATACCATCAGGCTAGCCAGTGTCCCATGTGTATCACATGTGCAACATGGGTGATACATGGCAGGATGTTGAACTGCTGTACATTGCTGTGTAGGTGTATATGGCAAAACACATACATGGAAAACCTTCCATGAGCAAGTCTGCAGAGTCACAGGTCATGTTCGTTAAGGCAGTGTATGTCTTTATATGTGACATATACACAGCATCAAGGTTGACTGCATTAATGTGGACACATCCAGGCATGTGCTGATAGGTAAGAACACCGGTACAGGCAAACAGACATGCCCAGATCAAGACAGCATCCACATGGAGTTTGAGCAATGTAATCAGGTGACACACACACATATATGGTGATAATATCCAATCACCATTGAGTGTCAAATGTGTGTGACACAAACATGTCAGTGGTGTCAGTGTCATGTAGATTTGCAAAGACAACTATTTAATCATAATAAATGTGATACACATGTATGTTCAGCTGTAGCTCTGTACGTCTCTGTGAGTTACTGTGACCTGTCTCCATCATTATGTCTTCCAGGTATGCCGCGTGCAGGGGTACCACCTTATACCCGCTTGGAGGATGAGACCTTCATCCCATACCTACATGACAATCATGATGTCCTGTTCAGCCATGTGCCACAGGATGCACAGCAGTGGGCTGCCCTGTGGCAGGAACTTCACAGGAGGGTTAATGATGTGGGTGGCCACAACCACACATACCATCAGGTGTGCAAACACTGTACAGACCTCATTAGAATGGTGAAACTGAATACAAATGCAATTGCCAGGGAACAAGGTGCAACAGGTGGTGGGCCACCAACCCAGCCCCCACTCACACATACCGAGGAGCTACTGGCCAACCTGGGGACACCTGCAGAACAACATCCAAAAGCCTTAGCTGATATTGTGGAGGTGGGTGTCTCTCAACCACAAAACCTGGAGTTGCCTGGTAAGTCACTACTGCACATATAACAACTATATTCCATATAGTTACATGTGTCACTGTATAATATTCAATGTAACATCATATGCAAGACATGTATACACACATGCAGCATACTATAGTATGCTACTCTTTATATGCACACATGTGCATACTCCATAGTATAGTCTATTGCACTGGCATATGTGTTAATATGTACATGGACCCTGTAGCTATCATACAGGCGTGGATAGTGATCATGCTGCTGTGTCACTCCTATTTAGTTACCTCAGGCATTCCTCTGCAACAGCAGCCCGTTGCAGGTGAGACTTTTATTATTTATCAGGCATGTTAATGCACAGATCTATCTGCCATGTGGCCATTTACCACATGTACACATAATGTATGGTCCTGTCACAATATACATGGCTACCCATGTGCAATACTTGCAAACTATGTGAAACACTGACATGAAATCTCACAAACTGTCATTGCCAGATGTGTGGATAGCTGTGCATACAATGGTGGATGTGCTGTTCACTGTAGGGACATGTACTACAGATCAGAACTACACATGCGGGGAATACAAACAGTACTACACAGTGACCTGGAGTATGGCCGACCCACAGGATTCACTGGTGTGGATCATACCCCTGCTATGAATGTCACACAATGTGATGTGCTATCTGACATGTCCATGACATCTAGTGGGCTGGCTGCAACACTGCCTAACTATCCTGAAAAACATATCCCACATACCAAACATACCACCCTTTGTTACTGCATAACCCTGTTGTCAGTGGAGCATATGACATCTATGTGTGTATGTCATATGGGACAACACAGACATGTGAAATAGATGCCTGTCACAACCATTTGGCCAACACATGTACACACATGGCCATGGAAGATGGCCAGAAACATGAAGCAACACACACATTAGACGTGATGTGCTTGTGTGTACATCCTGTCATACATTAGCTCCACATGGTCCAACTATGGCCTTTGTGTCATGGTTATATTGCAGATGTGGAATACTAGACATCCTACAGGCCTGTGTACATTTTGTGTAGGTGTGACATCAATCCACATATAAGATGTGTTGAACATCTTGAGTGTGTCATGACATGGCAGCAGTCACCTGTACAGTATCCACATACATACACAGACAACCACATCAGCCCACAGATACAGTACATTCCCCTTGCTGGTGTCGGACATCACTGTTATCCTTGCTCCTCATGTGTGTGTGTGTGTGTGTGTGTGTGTGTGTGTGTGTGTGTGTGTGTGTGGTACACAGATGTCATGTGGGACATGGTGTACAGATGAGTTTGCCATGTCTGGCCATAGTTGCCAGGCAGCAGAAATATGGTTGCAGATGTGCAGGGGTGTCATCCGTATACCCTTCAGTGACCTGTGTCACACATTCCACATCATGGTTTAGTGTGTATACACCTCAGTGACATGGGTCACATTCAATGGTATGTATGTATTGTATCTGAACACAGTCATGGCTATGAACTGTGTCTGTAACTCACACTGTATAGCAACAGAGACGCCTCATAATTCCCAGCAATGGCTATGCACATCAGTTAAATGTGCAGTATATCTGTAGGGTGGACAGACAACACTGCATTGGGACTCATTACCCCACTGTATATTTGACAGGACACCATTGTGTTAAACATGTATGCATGTTATTGCACATGTCAGCAGATCACATGTCATACTACATGTGATTGTCAAGGTCATATGCCACATATCAGACAGGTGTACTGTTAACCTGTGCTGGTTTACATGGTGTAACACAGGAATGTATGCTAACTACTACTATAATTGTGTAATTTGCATGCCTTCTGCTATGACATATGCATGCTGTTGTGTGCAACCCAGGGATGCATGATAACTACCACTATTATTGTCTGAGCTGCATGCCGTCTGCTGTATCACATGCATGTTGCATGCCTTCTGTCATATCACATGCATGTTGGGTGTCATAGTGTGTGCTTGTGTGTGTGTGTGTGTGTGTGTGTGTGTGTGTGTGTGTGTGTGTGTGTGTGTCTGTTTGTGTGTATGTCTATTGTATAGATTGTAATGTACAGTTCTTGTCTGCCCCTCAGAGGTGATGTAGGTGCATTCCTCTCCTGCAGTCCATCTGATGTTAGTGTCCCCACAGACTCTAGCAGTGATAATGAATGTATGATTGAGGCACAGGGAGGGTTGTTAGGGGCTGAATCTGTGTCATTGGTTGCCATTCCACCTATACCCCCCTCATCCCTGCACACAGTTCTCATGCCAACACATACCCCATCACCAGTGGCCATACAGGAAGGACAGTTGACATGTGGTAGCTTGGAACAGGAGCGTGTGGTGGCTATGGAAGGTGTGCCAGAACACCATGGTGTCAGCCAACTGACTGGTGATGCCCCACACAGGCATGTGGCCAGTGCTGCTCATAGGAGGACCTCTGGCCAACATGACCCTGCAAGACAGAGCGCAGCAGCTGGTGTCACCAGATGCATGTTTCAGGCTGTAATGGAGGCACAGGCATGTGCTGAATGGCGCAACAGAGAATATCGGAGGCTTCAGACGGCTGCTGTCTGTTCTTTAAACAACAACACCCAGGCAATGGTAAATGCTCAACAGCAGATTGCTGTAGCTTTGGATAGACAATTGGGTGACATGGTTGGAGTCCTTGACAGTGGCATGACAATCCGTAAGCATGAGCTATCTGTGCTGGAACATCTGTTAGGAGTGAGGCATTGGGCACATGGATGTAGGCCTGCCACATCACCTGTTTCAGGTCTACGTGAACGAGCTACCTCACATGCCCGCTCCCATAGTGGTGGTAGCAGCAGCAGTGCAGCTGGTGCTGTGCTGTCCACACCAGGACACAGCAGGCCACGTGTACGTGGCGCTGGATGGTCCCAACAGGGACACTGTTCCAGTGGACATGTGTCATCAGGCAGTACCCAATCAGCACCTCTGCCTGATAGTGCCTGTGCAACCCCTGGCAGGCACAGGTCACATGGCCATTGCCAGACACTGTGAACTGTAAAAACTGGCATGTACAGTCCACAGCTGTCAATAATACCCCTGTGTAGGCCAGACACATGCCAGAACTGTGTGTATACATACATGCATACACCGGAAACATAAGTAGGGCACCGCAACACACACATGCATAACATCCACACGTACCCAATTAGATCAAAGGCCCTAACCCACACAAATGATGTCATCCTATGGTGCAGCCTAGGCCTCTGGCAAACATTATCACCCTGTGCATATGATGATGCCTGTGAGCATCCCTGTCATCCACACCATTGGTGCAGAGACCTGCTCATATGGTCTTATGCACAGGGTGAACAGACTAGGAAGATAAGTGTAGATTACAATTGTTGTGTACTGTTGAAAGGCAGCAGGCATATCATATAGTACAGGTTTAGAATGCAGTTTGTACTGTTAACAGTATGTGTCATGTGTAACAACAGTAACTGCATGTTGGTCTTGATGTTCTGCCTTCCTCCTTCAGGTCTAATTGCATGTGCCGGTGGATGTCAATGTTTGCAGTTAGTGTCCCATATGTAAATGTGGACTACTCACAGGTATGTATGAAAATACCAGCATGCACCTTGTAGCTTCCATATCACAGTTAGAAAGTCCCACGTTCCAAACACATCTACAGATCTACTGATGCAAGAGCATGATAGCTGTGTATTAAGCTACTGTGGCTACAGATGTGACATCCATACTGGGTGACATCACATGTACAGTTACATGGAGTGGGGAGGTAAGAGAGCGGTCTAGCTGATGACAAGGGTAGAGGCCAGTGGAAAGCATGATGCCTCATTGGGAAGCAGTAATACATGTTCGCATGACAAGATGCGAACACACAACTGCACCAACACACTCAGGTATTCACACACATGTATTCAGATACACAGTAACACACCCACACACTCATGGATTCATCAACACAGCAACACACACACACACAGCAACACACACACACACACACACACACACACACACACACACACACACACACACACACACACACAGTTGCTAGTGTTGAGGTGAGGATCCCTGCCTATGTGCAAATCATCATTACGGTACTGTGCACTTACATGATGCGCCACAGAGATTACACATGTACAGGTAGTCAGTATGGCCTAAGATAGGGTACATCAACACGGATAGTAGATAGTATTGCCTGGATGGGGGAGGGGTCTTATCAGTTCACTATGGTAACATACATCCTCACTCCAGGGACCAGACAGCCATATACATGCACACACACACACACACACACACACACACACACACACACACACACACACACACACACACACACACACACACACACACACACACACACACACAACCACACACACACACACACACACACACTTTGGCATTCACTATTGAATATATCTATGTCACACACATACAGATACTTCACATGTGTGAGATACACACCCCAGCCTATGTTTATTTATTTTATTTATTTATTGTACATTTGTTAATTGGGCTAGTCTAGCTGGATATATTTCCATTTTCAGTAGAGGCCTGGGGAGAAAAGCTCCAGCAAAATAAAAAAATAAAAAATTAAAAATGTTGTTACATGGTAAATAAAATGATTTAAAAAAGCAAAACTAGTAATAATAACATACTGAAGATATTTACACTTGAAAGAGTGACAAAAATGTAGCACAGTACGATTCATAAGGAATTTTACACATCAAAAGAAGAAAGAAAGATTTCAGCAGTATGTTGATTTGAGTTCAAACATTAATAGCCTTGCTTGCATGAATTAGCTTTAAAATGTTAGTAAGTTTATTTGGAAGAGGAAGTATCAGTAGTGAAAGTAGCTGGTTAGTCGGGGTTGCTACAAGGGCATAACCAGTGTGTTTTGAGGTGTTTTTTGAGTTTTTGTTTAAAGAGAGGCAGGGAAGAGAGTTGAGTTAGTTCATTGGGTAGCTGGTTCCAAT
Source organism: Protopterus annectens (assembly GCF_019279795.1). Lineage (NCBI taxonomy): Eukaryota > Metazoa > Chordata > Ceratodontiformes > Protopteridae > Protopterus > Protopterus annectens. The sequence goes on from NC_056733.1 coordinate 1,224,149,390, forward strand.
TTTTACCCTCTGTGTTAGTAAACAGGGAGTCACCAGCCATGTTGTTAGACTTGGTTATGCTAACGAGGAGTTTGCTAGCAGAACGTAGGAAATTCAGATTTTTATAGGGGATTAAGAGATTGGAGTGTATAGGGGTGGTGTTTGGTTGGTAAAATATCTTGTGGGCAATGGTGAGTTGGGAGATAATCAGATGGTTTTGGAATTCAAGCCAGTCTAGCTGCCTAAGATTCAGACAGTGGTGGGTTCTAAAGGGATTGCCAGTGGCAAATCTGGTGATGTTATTATAGGAAGTTGCCAGTTTGTTAAGATTATTTTTCTTTAGGTTAGTATATATAGGTGAGGCGTACAGAAGAGTTGAGGTTAGATGGGAGTGAGCAATCTTGGTTCTGGCTGTTGGGGTTAGGAAAGGTTTGATTCTATATAAGGAGCCTATTTTTCTATTGACAGTTTTAATGGTGTTATTTATATGGTAATCAAATGTAAGGTTATTATCAATGGTAATTCCTAGCAGTTTAGTGGTAGAGTCAGGGAATATAATAGTGCCATTATTAGAAGTGACTGAGAAATCTATGGGGGAAGACTTAGTAGTGGAAGTAAAGAGAAGGAGCTTGGTTGTTTTGGCATTAAGAAGGAGGTAGCATTTTGTAAACCATGTTTCTACAATGTTAAAAACATTTTGAGTAATAGAATGTAGTTCTGATGGGGAGTAAGCTGAGCATACCAGTGTGGAATCATCTGCATATTGAATGCAGGTGGCTTGAGGAATTGCTACATGAAAGTCATTGATAGATAATGAGAAAAGAAGTGGTCCAAGAATAGAGCCCTGAGGAACTCCGAGTGTGACTGGCAGAATGGAAGAAATTTGATTTTCCCAGAGAACTGCCTGTTGCCTGTTGCTAAGGTAGGATCTGAACCATTTAACAGCCTGAGAGTCAAAGGAAAGGGATTCAAGAATATTGATTAGAAGGGTGGGGTTTACCACGTCGAAAGCTTTTGAGAGGTCAATAAAGAGTGCAGATGAGAAAATGTTTTTATTGCAGTTTCTATTGATGGTATCTGTAAAGGATAAAAGGGCAGTTGCGGTACTGTGTGATGGCCTAAAGTCATGTTGGCAGTTTGCTATTATGTTATGTTGAGATAGATGATGTAAAAGTTGTTGGTGAATGCATTTTTCCATAATATTTGCTAAGGGTGATAAGAGAGCTATTGGCTGATAGTTAGAGTAGTCATTTGAGTTACCAACTTTGTGCAGGGGGATAATGTGGGAGATTTTCCAAATGTCTGGAATGGTTCCCTCCTTAATTGTCCTATTTATAAGGATGGATATAGAGTAGGCAATAACTTTGGCTGCTTTTTGGAGATAGTGTGACAGTAGCTGGTCGGCAGAAGGAGTACAAGGCTTGAGTTTTTGGATGCATTTATAGATGAGAGTAGTAGATATGGGTTGCAGTTTGAATGTAGGTAGAGGGCCTGGTATGGTGGTAGGAAGGCTTGAGTTTTCTGGGATTAGTTGACTAGCTAGTGATTGTATAGTCTCAGTGAAGAAAGAATTGAAGGCATTGTCAGTTTGATGGGGGTATTTGGATCAGCATCAAGTGGGGTGGATGTTCGAGAGTGCCCTGGGGAAAGGAGTTTATTGATACTAGACCAGAACTTCTGGGGATTATTTTGGTGAGTTTGTTGCAGTTTACAGTAGTAGTTCTTTTTATCTGTAAGTATTGCCTTTTTTGTACTATTTCTCAGCTGCCTAAAATTTAGTTGATCAGAGATATTTCTGTTAGCTCTCCACTTAGCCCAAGCTTTGTTTCTAAGCAAAATTTGATGTCTGGTTTCTTTAGAAAGCCATGGGGCTGGGTTAGACTTCATTCTGATGGACCGTTTAGGTGCATGCCTATCCAGGATAGATAAGAATTTAGAGTTAAGATACTTTACAGCCTCTTCAAGTGGTAGGGTTTTTAAAGGGTTCCAGTCATAGGTACTGAGTTTATTTTGAAATAATTCTGAGTTAAAGTATTTGTTAGAGCGTGCTATCCTAAAGTTGGGGAGGTTGGGAGGATCATTTCTTTCTCTTATGATGTAGGTCAAAATATGATCACTTACATTGTCTGGCAGCATTCCTACCTTGTAAGATTGTTTCTGTCTATTTATAAGTATCCAGTCTAAGGTGCTCTCTTTTTTATTTGGTTTGTTAATTCTGGTTGTGGAGGTGATAGTTTGGCTAAAGCCGTGGAGGTTAATATGAGAGGTAGGATTTTCAGCGATGACTTCTTTCCAGTCAATATTAAAGTCACCTAGTATTATTGTTTCTTGGGGGTAAGTTGAAGACACCCAGCTTAGTATAGGCTCTATTGTACAGATATTATTTCTGGGTGGTAGGTAAATACAGATAATGTATAAAGATTTGTTTGGTTTAATTTGAAGTTTAGTAATGAGGACTTCTGAGTTACTATCCTGGGTTGGATTATATGGTAAGGTGGAGATATGAAGTCCATCTTTGAATAGAACTGCTATTCCACCACCTTTGCATTTTGTTCGAACTTGTCTCAATATATTATAACCTTGGGAAATTATTTCATTGTCTTTAGTTTCTGGTTTCAACCAAGTTTCAGTAAGGCAGAAGAAGTAAAAGGAGTGAATATCTAGAAGGGCATGGAGGTGGGCTACTTTATTATTAATGCTTTGGATATTTAGATGTCCTATTAGGAAAGAGTTATTGAGTTTGGGGTGAGTTGTTAGGGTGATGGGGTTGGTAGTGCCAGGTTTGGGGTGGATGTCACCATCTTTTAAGGAGGGATTATTTAGTTTTATTACTGAATTATACCTGAGGTTAGTTTGAATTTTCACTTTCTTTATTGTGGGTTTATTGTGTTTAATGTGGGAGAGTCTATGGTATTTAGGTAGTAGGTAGCTGGGAATGGAAGTTATATTAGTATGACTATTAGACGCTATATGAGTGTGAGTTGCTGTTTATTTTAGAGAGTGGTTAAAATGGTAATAGTACAGTTTTTCAAAGGAGGTGAGAAGGTAGGTAGAGGTGAGGACAGTTGAAAGTATAACTACAAGTGTTAGCTTGGTTTGATTACCCAGAGGCATCTTGTTGGGATTATAGATGAGAGGAGTAAGAAGTTAGGATTGAAAAAATAGGAGAAAAGTAGACAAAAGGATGATGGAAGTGTAGAGAGGAGGGCACTAATACATATTAGTTAAGAGTAAAGGGATATGGTATGGTACTCAAGGTGTGGTTTACTGTGAGTGATTGTTAAAAGGAAAAAGGTGTGGCTAAAGTTTATGGAATGTAGTGATGTATGGGATTGGTTGGAAAACAGAGAGGGCATGGTTAAGGAAGTATAAGTGTAAGACCTCTGGGAGTGGTGGGAATTGGGGGTAGGGTAGGGGAGTGGAGTGAGCCTGTAGGGCAAACGGAGTGGGTAAGAGCTAAGAGAAGCTGATATGCAATCAGTTATGCAGAGAGACTGTGTTCTACAGGCTTAGGATAGGTAAGAGACTCTTTCTGTTACTTCTCAGAAAATGGTGAACAAAGGTATAGATGTGTAAGGGAGAATGGTAAGAGTAAAGAGTTCTATAGCACAGAGAAAGGTATATATAAATAGTTCTATGGCAAGAAAAGTAAGTTTAAGCAGAGAGTTAATTAAGGGGGCCAGTGGCTGTAGTAGTAATTGACAGAAAAGTGGTCTAGTTTCTATAACTCTCAGACTTAACGAGGATAATTCCCTTTGAGGGTGGCCTAATGGTTAAGGTGTTTGCCTTACAAACACAAGGTACAGGGTTTGAATCTCACAGGTGATAATTGGCTAGGCTTAAAATGGCTCACAAGGGCAGTTAGCCTAGTACTAACCTAACCTATATAACCTATACAACTTTTCATGGGGTGGGGAGTAATTGCTTGAGTAAAAAGTACAAGCAGGGGTAGCAGAGAAAAGCTGGTCTACAGAGCTAGTGGATTTCTACTTCCAGTAAGAAACAGTTTTCCATGCCTTGAGGTCTGCTGCCCTCTAGTGGTAGATGTAGGGAAAACACTAAATCCACTAAGATAGGAGGTGGGGGGGTAAGACAGTAAAGAGATTGTCAGAGGGGTAGGTCCGCGGGTGTGCTGGCCCTTATAAATTAGTCTAAGTTTAATGCACTCCCAATTAATTTGAATTTAAAGCACTCCCAAGTTTATAGTTAAATCCTAAAGATGCTGTAGGATATCACCTACACTATGAGGCTGAGCACAGGGAGTCTAGATAGTTCCTGTAGGGCTCCTAGGTTAGGTTTACCTTCTGTTCAGTTTGGATTTCCTTAGCCTTACAGGTTGCTGATAGAGGGACAGGTTGTGTCTCAGCACAGGACTTGGTAAGTCAGAAGGATGTTAATTATGTTAGGTACCTAGATTAATGACTATTCAGGAGTGGAAGGTAAAATGAAGGAGGAGGAGTGCAAGTCAGTAGTTGAGTGGAGTGTAAGATACAGTAAAGTATCCGCACAGGTATTCAGCTTATAGAGTCCTATACATTTAAATGTGTGGCTCAGAGAAGATATATATATATATATATATATATATATATATATATATATATATATATATATATATATATACTACAGTCAAAAACATGTAATTTCTAACTACTATACAGAATTAACTAAAGAAGAAAAACTTAACTGAGTAGTTTAACCTTTGGAAAAAAAAAAGAAATGAACCAAGTGGTTTAACAGTTAGTACAACCCTTCACAGTCATGTGGTATGGTAATAAACAGTATAGCAATTCATATTGACTACAGCAGAAACAGCCCAGTAATAACTTCTCCAGTAACAATTAGCTAGCAAGAGTGCAGTGCTCAGTGCCTGAACACAAAAATAAATAGGCTGAAGCAACTAGTAAATTAAACCCCTCCTGAACCAAAGTGGAGCGGCTGCAAAATGAGGAAAACCCCTTTAGGATGTTTGTATGTCCTGCTTTCTACATTGCAGTCTGTGCAGATGCCTACAACAGTGTACAGGAGAGTGAGTAACAATTGAGATGTACAGGAGAGTGAGTAACAATTGAGATGTATTCCCCACCATACATGACATATATGGACACACACCTAACCACACATGCCAGTACTGTGAATCAAACACCTGCCTATCTCATGATACATATGACAGACTTACAGCAGTATTACACACATTACAAAGTGTACTGACACTTCCTTTGGCAACTGTGCTGATATATGCACATTGGAGGCTTTAACTGTTACAGGAGTCAAGTGATTTTCCTTTGGTGTCACCCTGACCGCTGTCTGTGTTGTGTGAGTTCCCCTTCAATTAACAAAACCATATCTTAGTGGTTACACAGGTTATTGTAGGACTGCTTGTGACACACATGTGAGCCTTCCTCAGCAAACATCCATCTGCAAAGATGCCCCCACCACTTAGTTATGTCCACACATCTGTCCATACCTGAGGTACACCCTTCTGTGCTTTCAACATATCACCATATACAGTTGGCAATGTTGAGGCTGCATTGCAACTGCATGATGCACTAAGACACATGTCACTTGCATACATAAGCAACTGCACACGCATGGTATCTGTACACACACCACTACGTGTACATGTGTGTAGGTCCTACATTCTTGTCATTCGGGCATGTTTGTAGGCATTGCAATTGGTGGACATGTATAATGACATGCATGACACATGGACTGTTGTATGATATGATAGGTGTAATAAGTACAGAGGGAATGTTACCTCTGTCAACATTGATATCACACCTTGTGTACTGTTAGCATTCAGCAGCCATGGACCTACATTCCATATGCATGTGTGTAATGGCTGTAGCCACAAGTCTGCACAAAGGACAGCAGCTATGCTATTTACATATATGTTGTATGTGTGTGGCATGTACATATCCAGGGCAGGTACATGTATGTCATATTCAAACATGAGGGAATTTACTGGTGTAAAGCAACAGTCATCTGTTAATTCTGTAAATAACCGAGGACCCCTGGTATGTGTACAGCTGACCTGTTACAAACAGTGGTATTGTTGCATTGCATAACACATGATGCAACTGTGTCAGTACATGGATCCTCTGCACAGTTGATGTAGAGCTAGGTACAGTCCACTGGTCAAGGGTCACATGGTGTTGAACTACTATATGTCTTACCACATGTATGGATGTGTGTTGGTGGTTTGGGGGCATGGTAGTGTCTGAGGGTTACATCCTAGAATGCAGCTTTTGACACTGTGTCCTGTATCTGACTCATCTGTGATGCCTTTTGTGGGAGAACTGGTCAGTATATGTGAGTGGCCTTTACGTATGTAGGGACACCACCACCTGGAGCCATCCGTACCTGTGTTATGGCCCACATGTCTGGTTCTGAGGTATATGGTGGTAGTGCTATTGTGCACTACAGATCCTTCAGCCTGGTGTTCCTCACTGCACAGATGTCAGTATTCCCCATTATTGGATCTACAGTGAGTAGCTGTGATTATGAACGCTACACATCTAGCACTGGTTAGCATAAGCATACAATGCAGTTGTCCTCTAGGTGTCAGTGTGTTATCCTGTGTTTAGGACATTTGCCTTGGAATGGCACTATATGGGTGAATGCGACCAAGGTATTATCCCCACTCCCTTGAATCATGGATGCATGTGACATGTGACAAAGTCCTGTCTACTTTCCGTCATGTTATTCCAGAATGACAAACACTGGACAACCTTGTAATTACAGCAGGACATTAGCTCATTGTGTTGGTCAAGGAGTTGCCACTCCTAGCAAGACATCACTGTGAGTGGTAGTATTGTGCTTGGTATAGAATGGTACATCTACGATGACGGACAGAAGCAGATATTGTGTATAAGACCAGTGTCAGGTATATGTAGTGCAGCATTCCTGCTAACAATGACAACTACTACCACCAGAGTCCATTACAATGTGTTCTTTATGTCTAACTGTAATAGCATGTCCACTGTGGCCTTCCGTGTTAGAATCAGAGTGCATCCCAAACAGCCCTGTGCTACTAAGTGTATGAGCATACCCAGTGTAACCTTGTGTAGATGGACAGCTAGTGCATTCCGAACAGCCCTCTGCTACTAAGTGTGTGAGCATGTCCACTGACACCTTGTGTCGGTTATGTGCCTCTATGTGTATGGGCATGGCCATTGTAACCCTGTATAGTGATATTAGTCATCCAATCCACAGATGGGCATACTCCAGTTCAGGATGGATTCCTACTTCAAACACACAGGTTCACAGGTATGTACAACTTAACTGCCAGCATCCCTGTTAATGTCTGCATTCCTAGAATGTCATAATGATAGCCTTGAAATGTATAGTTTCCGTGGTGCGACTCATAACTATGTAGTATTGTAATAGTGATCTGTAGATAGGCAGGTGTTCTGTTCCCACTAGTGGCATGTGTGTTTGTCTGCCTGAGGACAGAATAATGCTTTTAAACTGCTCACACTCCATACAATTCCTATACCCAACTTTGGCAAGGCTGATGGTGTAATCTACCTAGAAATACACCTCTGGGACTGCTGTGACCCATTAATCTCGGTAGCACTTTCTGTAACTGCGTAATGCTGTAGTGTAATAAAGTAGTTAGGTCGGTGTTCTAATCCCAGACTTGCCAACTGTGTTTGTGTGTGTCTCCGTCTGCCTGAGGACTGAATAATGCTTTTAGACTGCTCACACTCCATACAATTCCTATACCCACCTTTGGCAAGGCTGATGATGTCACCCACCTAGAAATACACCTCTGGGAGTGCTGTGACCCAGTAATCTCGGTAGTGCATTCTGTAACTGTGTAATGCTGTAGTATGATAAAGTAGTTAGGTCAGTGTTCTAATCCCAGACTTGCCAACTGTGTGTGTGGGTTTATCTGCCTGTGTGCCACAAGTACAGTGCTTTGTAGAGTATGCACTCTCTGCACAAATACATGACCACCTTTGTCAATCCTGCTGTTCTCCCCCACCTAGGAATACACCTGTAGGAGTGCTGTAACCCAGTATTTGCCATAGCGCATGCCCTAAAAGTGCATTGCTGCAGTGTGATAAAGTAGGTAGGGGTTCAAAGACAGGGCAAGTGTGTGTGTTTGGCTGTCAGAGCCTGTGTAGAGGTGGCTGTGAGTGTCTAACCAATGGACATGTTGGGGAGCAGATTTTGTAGTTTTCCTATATGGTGTCCGTCTTATGACACATTGGCCACCTCACAAGGAGTACAGCTGTCAGTCAGCCATGGGACTGTGTTGGCAAGTCATACCCCTACATCTGGAAAAAGCCTGGTGAACAAAGTATGCAACCCTACTAGTACCCGGTATATGTCCTGCACCCATGTGCCATACACAAACACACTTGCCTAGGATATGCCACTATGTTGTTAGTAACATGCACATTGATGACAGATAGTAGGCATGGTCTGAATGCAGTGGGCTGCAGAGGACATGGCACCCTGTACAGTGGTACAATAGGCACATATTTGCGGACAATGTGCCTTCACTATGTTCCCCACTGGATGCCTGCAACATATGTGGTGCCATCATATGTGATCCACAGAGGCCATGCAATGCTGTACACATGTCCCCTGTATGGACCGATGCCACTGACACCAGGGAATACCTGTATCATGCTATAAATGCAGGTGCAACATTGACCTGCTGACTATAAGCAGGTTTTGCCACACCAGGCCAGTATTGACATATTGGGGATAACAGTTTGTATACACAACATGAGCCTGCCAAACTAGGTATACCTGTACATGTCATTGTACAGTATTGTGGGACATGCACATCCCAGGCAATGCCCATGTGAAGGACTATCAAACACAGACAAGGCATGCATTGCAAAGCTATGGCCATACACATTGGTAACCAGGATGTCAGGGCAGATCATGCAGTACCCATCTGTGTGGGACAGTGCAGACACGACACCCCTGTACTGCACTGCACACCATTGTCAGGTGACGCGATGCCAAGGATTTCCCCTCAGCCAGCCTTGTACAGCCTTCTTGCACAGCCAACCACTACACACCCATGAAGCAAAGCATACATGCATGCTAGTACTGGCACCTTGTGTCTGCATGTGGGTTATGATGCTCTCAACCCCAATCACTCCCAATATAACCCTTGTTGGCATACCAACAGATGTCAAACACTTTCACATGTCCTAGCCCATAGAACCTCCAGATATCTCCTGTGATGCATGTAGTCCTGTGCATTACTGCAGTGTGGCAAACTAAGTAGTTAGGTTGTATATTTGTGGTCCTGGCAAAGAATGTTAATGCGAGTCCATTACAGAGTGTGGTTGTGGTGACAATGGCATCCGTTCACATGGACAGCCATGTGCTTTACACCTAATGTATGTCTACTATATCTCTGTTGCAGATGTCTCTCACCTACACACATATATGTTCATACAGCACAGTAACATGTCGGCTTTGTGGCACATGTAGTAACTTCATGTACATGTAATAGTAATGACTAGTCAATCAGGGGTTGGATCCCTGTACTGTTAGGAGTGTGGCAGATAATACTTAGGGTTTAGTCTCCAAGCACTTCTCTGGCGTACTTTGGCTGTCCCTCCCACACACTCTCTGGTAGATGTGGAGGTGTACACCTGCTCAGCAGCAGCATGTGTATTGTAAGTGATGGACATGATCAGGTGATGGCCTCTGCCACCTGTTGCAGTCCTCCTCTAGCTGATTACATGTAGAACAGCTGTGATGGTGTTTCCATAGCCATTCGCATGATAAACACAGTACACTATCTAGGAAAATCATGTTGGTATTTGGCCATGACAGTCGTTGTGAGTGGTACCTGGATGTGTTGTTCTGAAACAGCATCACGGATGATATTTGGATGTACCTCAAACATCATACACAGTGGGAAATAGCCTAAAGACAGGAGGGTGATGTGCCACACATGACTACAGCATGTACGTGTAGCTATGCTGCATTGGGACTACTGCCTGTTTAACATGTTGTGTGTGGTAACGGCTATTCTGCATGTTTTAATATAGACATGACAGTACTCTGTTCATGAGGGACCCCCATCTATAGGGCCATCTGTGAACTGGTCAGTGTGTAGAACAATTTGCTTCCTGTGTTACACACTGAACACACATCTGTGCACAGCAGAAGCATAGTGTGAGGATTGCAGACAGTACATGATGATAGGGATCTGTTACTGCCATCGCATCCCTGACTGGATGTATGTCACATGAAACAGTGGTATGACAGACAGTGTCTGGGGTTCCCAGTGACAAGCCAATAATGGGCAACTGTTCATAGCTGCGGTCACACGTCTACTACACATTGTAGAGATGTCATGCAGTATATATGCATGTGTTGTGCTCCCTCTGCAAATGTATACCATCTGTTATGTTGGGTTGATGGTGATATCTATGCATACTGTTGTAGGTAATCCTGAATGATGTTGTCTATCACTAAGCCATATGTGGGTTTATACTGCAACACCATAGATTGTATGGGTTGGGAGGTCCCGGCAGAACCTACTGTCCCACTTCAGCTGACAATGGCACCGGGCACCAGCACATCTGGGGTCCAGCCTTGGACCTCAATCTCTGTTGACTCTGCACCAACTTCTGGTGGTACCATCACTGAGGGTGGGGCATGTTCTCCCTGGGAGCAGGACCAGACAGGAACATGTCTGCTGTTGTGCAGTCATGGATGTGTTGTGTTGGGTCTCACTAAAGGGTTCCAATGCCAGAGATGCAGACTCAAGGGCGGAGTGTCACATTTACAGGGTGATGCTGCACCTCCTGGACAGCCCCCAGCACTGCCTTCTATGCAGCTGTTTAGGTGCAGTGGTGGCTGCCCTTGGCTGGGGACCTCCGTCCCACTGTTCCCATGTGTTGTGAATGCCGAACACCCATCCCCATCTGAGGTGTATCCCCCACATGTGTCATATAGTGACCCTGTATGCTGTCTTGTCTGTGATCCTATCCTACCTATCCTCCACGGCCATAAATACTCTCCTTCCCCCACATCCAACCTTCACCCTACGGGAACATAAGGCCAATTGGCTCCTAGGACAACATCTGCCCTATACATAGCTGTCCATTTCACACACGTGTCCACTGAACACATGCAACCCTTGTAATATGCATCACAACATACTCCTGTTATCCTCACCCCTGTCCCTCAGGTGCATGGTCCTGGTATGCACATCACTCCTCAATGGTCCAGGTACACATGATGAGAACAACCCCATTGTACACACAACACTACTGGTCCCTCTATAGTTACCCCATTTACCTTTATCATGATGATGATGTTGCACACAGCACCTTGCAAGAGTACTGTTCACACATAATGTTTGGACAGGTACTGTGTTAATGTACATTACATGCACAGAGTGATGTATACGGCCAATGTACAACTGTTTGCGTGTATGAATGACACACGCCTGTCTGAGGGAGTCTTGAGATTACATAGGACAACACCACTACATAATACAGGTGTTGCTGGTGTTTCCCTTTTCATTCGTTTGTAATGCTTTGTTGACACATGGTATGTTCCTAATATATCTCTATATATGTATGTACCTATATGCTGGACATAAACACTCACATATACATCTACATGATGGGATACATTCCTATACTGTTGAATGACTGTGTTGTATGATATGTTTGTGGTACTGTCCATTGTCTGTATATCTGCCATGGCATATTGGTAAATCACATTAGCTGTGTGTGCAGGGTCCTGGTTCCGAGCCTTGCAGAGGCTATTTATTTTGTTGCAGGGCAGAACAAGGCCATTGGATACGGATGGAGTAAGGCACATTAAAGCAGTTGTGAGTGGATGTGCATGGGTTTGCGTGGTGTTAAGCAATGCTAACCTCTGGTTACAGCTTCTTACACTCAGCCTCTACATTGCTTTACCAGTGCAATACGCGCATACTGTTAGCCAAACAGGCTTACACCCACTCGCTCCTGCACTTTCAAATGCACCATCATTGGTGCTTGCATCTGACACTCACACCCCTGGGTGAGAGAGAGGACCACAATATTACCTTGTGATGACTATTACATCGGGTTACATGCCTACAGTATTGGGAATGGCTGCTCATTAGGCGGTGGCATGCTGTTCGAGTGTACGGAATCGGCGGCCTGTCCAGTGATTTATTCATATTATTCGTGTGTTCCTCTTACAATCTGCACCCATCTGGCTGATAGATGGGAACCGAGACTCTTCAATACAGACAAATAATTGGGTTTTGGGACCCACATCCGTCATCTGAGTCATGCTACCACATACCTATTATAGGGTTGCCACCTTTTCAATTGCCCAATGTGGGACTTTTATGTAGATACATCAGATTTTGCAGTACAAAACATACCCACAGCCAGTACAAAGGAAAGAACTTCACTGTTTTGCCTAAATAAAAGCTTATTCTTGTAGCATTATAGTTGCGTATTCTGTATCTTATAACATTTAGGTGTTTCAGATACAAAATAATTGTTTTATGCAACTACTACAGACAATATAGATAAATCTTTGTCCTAAAATCTCAGGACATTTGCCATATTTTCAATTATTTTGCAAAACACAACTGCCCAAAGGGGACTGTCTCTCACAAAGGTGGACAGGTGGTAACCCTAACCTATTATTCTATCATCTTTCTAAGGTAGTCAGTGGAATATGCGCTTTCTGTCACTATCAGATCTCTCATACGAATGGGGAAAAATGAACACTGAATCAAGGACACTGCATAGCAACATCAGGGACACATTTAGGAATTTGGTGCTATTAACCTGACATGTAGACAGACCCAGAGCATATGTATTCATACACATTGTCTGAGGTACATGCTGTTTATGACTCTTAAATGTTGTCATTATTCATTACGTGTATTCCACCACCTTTCCTCCTAATCTCATTAGTTCTAGGAGGGTTTAAGTGGGACAGAGTTAGATTCTGAGTCATAATCAGGGACATTTCAATGGTATGGTCCCTATGTGTTCTCACAAGGGTTTACGGACTATCCAGAAGATGTTCTTAGGGGTTGGGAAGTATGGGCATCTGCTATGCCCACATCGGAATATTACTTACATCCACGGGGTGGTCCTAATATGGCTCTGTCAGCTAACACCTGCACGCCTAGGCCCATAACCGCATGCCCATAGTTCCCTTAACCGCCACTCCTCTAAAGCACTCATCCTTACTGCAGGCATAGGTGGGGTATAAAAACACCACTACACACTGCCCACTCTTCCCTTGTCAGGGCACATGTCATACGTTGTGTCGACCCATGTGTTATCAGGCTTGCATAACCTACTGGTCCGTGTACATCTACAGCCTGGTTGGAGAAATCATTACCGGGACTGGCTTCGATCATTAATTTTTGGTGTCCCACAAGGGACATCGATGTCTATGTTTCAAGGGAAGACCATGCAGATCTCTCCTACTGGTAGTATTTTGCCGGTGGTCTGAGAAGCAGTGGTGTGTTTACCTTTATTGTGTGTCTCTATGTCTCACCAGCCTAGCTGGGCAGGTGGGGGGGGGGGTGATGCTACATGTTACTGTTACACGTTTGTTTATTGGACCTCCCACCAACATATGCCTGGCTTGTGGACATATGTTACTCATAGCTGCTGTATCATATCCTAGCTATATACATGTGTATATTTATTGCAATATATATATATATCTATTTACATTAATATATACAGATATATCTGCATATGTATGCATACATGTATATTTATATCTTCTTGTCTATATATATATATATATATATATATATATATATATATATATATATGTATATATATATATATATATATATATATATATATATATATATATATATATATATATATATATATATATATATATATATATATAAAATCTAACGACAAATGGGTCTATGGTTGTCTGCATATGTATATATTCATATGTGGGTATGTATCTGTATTCTTTCTCTGTATGTATGCATTTGTACTACGGCAATGGAGAGGCATATCTCTATTTCGTTATGGGTAGATATACACACACATAGCTTTAAATATATACGTCTACATCTGGTTATTCCCTTCCTTGCCATATAGATTAACCTTTGCTTTAGTGGGTCTCTCAGTGGGTGTGAATGATCATTGGGCGACGCCTCTGCCCAATGACCACATTCGCTAGCATCCCTAGGGCTGTCCATATTGGCCAACATCAGCCAACACCTGCCCACCTAGACCCATAAGTAGCTACCCATAGTTCCCCCACCCTCACCTCCTCGACAGTACCTATCCTTACTCTTGGACCTGGTTGGTTCTGGACACACCACTACACACTGCCCACTCTCCACTTCACGGGACCCATTTCATAAAATTGTCTCAGCCTATGGGTCATCAGGGTTACCCACCCTTGTATTCCGAATCTGTATACACCACGGACAAAAGGGGCGATCTATCACATTTGTATGGTTTGGCCAATTTTTGGGGTGTCCCGCAAGGGACACTCCAGTATGTGTTCCATGATTAGAATCCACGGGTGCAATGTGTACCCCCCCAGTTGTATCCTGCCTGTGGTCTGGGGAGCAGTGGACACTTTACATTGATTGTGTGCATATTTCCCATGTCCGGCTGTGGGGGGGAGGTGGAAGGGCATGCTGCATGTGTCATATTTCTTGCCTGGTCTCCTCACTTCCATTGGCATAGCCTGTGAACATATGTCATTCCTGTGAGCTGTTTCCTATCATAGCTGTATATATATATATATATATATATATATATATATATATATATATATATATATATATATACTTATATGTATGTCTGCAACCATATATATATATATATATACATTGGATCAACTGCTGTATACCATCCATTGAAATTGAACCGAAGGGTTGTAGTTTGGATTTAGCTGAAACCTTAAAGCTGCGAAGTGAACCATTGCTTTCATAGGTCTTCCGGACCGGCATTTGGCTGATACGCTGTTTATTTCTGGTAGACATTCCTTGACTCGCCTGTAAGCTTGTCTGAGGGAGTCAGCGTTGCAGTACTGAGGCTGTTTGATGAGCGGATGTGAAGTCTTTTGGATCAGCATTGTGAACGTGCTTGCTTTGGTCTGCTATCTTTGAAGGACTGAACTTAAATCAAGATTGGTATGCGAATTAGTAT